>NC_135152.1:8823169-9126199 GCF_050948215.1 Halictus rubicundus
TAATACCTTGTCCAGCTTGACCATCGAACAATCCCCGTCGCTTTTATCATAATGGAAGTTAAATCTCAATTAGGTACTATCACCCGGCGAGCTGTTTTCGTCTTGCGTAAGCATGGACGGGGGATGCTCCAGCCTGGTGGATACTCCGACGCCAGTCAATCAGAAAGTGCACAAACAGAATGATTACAACGTCGACGAATCGAGCTCGTCGAGCTTCTACAGCAGCTTCCTGTACAAGAGCAGCGATAGCAGCTGCAACCCGGACCAAAAACCCACGGAGTACCTGCCTGAGGTGAGTTGAGGCTTAGCTAAAATGGACCCTATAGTGTTTACACCATATAAAGTAAATTCTCGATATATGTCAAAATACCCGTGTTATGTTTACACTCCTCGAGGCCTCTCGAGCTTCGTGGCCCCTCACGGGGTATAGCAAATACCTGGCTGGTAAAGTTCCGGGTTGTACTGTTCTCCATCCAATAATTATATTGTTAAGAAAAGAAATGTCCTATATAGCTCCTGCGTGTTACAATTAATGCAGACAATTTTTATTCTGCACGCTATTTGTGCACGGGCAATTAATATCATCAGGGTCGTTCGTTTTCAGGAGAACACGAAGCAGCATCACGGTAAGCGAAGAAAAGAGCCGCCCTGGCTCGAAGGAGTCCAGTTAACACCGGAACTGATATACGAGTACCAAATACATCCGAAGACAATGAGCGAAGTACTCCAAGCCGACATGGATGCCTTAAAAAATTTCAATCAGCCCTTGTTGGTGAACGATCAGCTGGGTCAGCTGTACCTGGACCTGGAGGTCGAAGGATTCGAAACGAAGCTCGTCCTCGAGGACGGTATAACCTCCAGCGGAAGCGACAGCGGGAGCAGCAACGGAAGTTGGACGGCAGGGACGATGTCGCAGGTAAAGCACAGTATAAAAAGTTTCATGATAAGTCTCGCGTAACATTATATCTATATATTCATTTATTTTACAACAATTGTACATATCTATATATTTTTTATTACTGACGAAGAATAGAAGCATACAATATTACACGATTTCTTTGTTGTTCATACACCTCGACAATTTCAACATTCAGTTTCAGTTGTGAAGTCAACAGTATTCGCGTCATGGTCACTTACAATCATACGTGGAGGTTTCCCAGTAATTCAAAGATACATTTGCCACTTGTTTCGATCAGACACAGATAAATAGTGCTCCTCAGGAGCCAAGGGTAGTCACGTGACTTTTGCAGAGTCAGCAGGTCGGTAACTGCTACATAATTTCCGTTCACAGCCTTCAGTCACTGACTTAAGATCCGTCTTGGTCCTGATCCGACGGGTCTTAAGTCTGTGACTAAACTTGTCACATTCTTTGCTCTGTATTATCGACGTTATGAATTCTGAAGCAGAAACGTGCTTCAAGTTTTTCGCTTTATTTCGCAGAGAATCAAGACAAAATATAGCTCAATTTGTAGCAGGAGATATTTTCTAGCGCGCGCCACTCTCGATTTCATCCAGAAAACTGATTCAATGGCATAAAAATGCTTGGATTCCACGGCACGCGCATCATCAATTTTTGGCCTACTTCTAACGCTTACATTACCAAATATCCGCATAATCTCGGCAGCTCATGACCAGCGCGCGCTAGATCGAAGCTTTCTCTTTCGAATGATCCCGAAAAATATTCTCATATAAGGACGAAAAGTTGTGGCACGTAAAACCATTTTTCGCCTATTTTTGTCGGTAACCTGGTCACTCTACCTTATCGCGAATCTACAGAGTATTGGCTCTCAAATGTACGTTTTTACAAAAATAATATCGGGAAAAGCTAATGTCGTAACATTTACGGACAGAGACGAATCATACAACCTCATTCAGCATGGTTCCCCATAAACAGAAAATGTCTAATTTTGTGCCCCGTTTATTGGTTACTCAAGATGGACAGACTCTTTTGCAACCAACCGATACATCCACGCGATAGTACCGGAAACGATATTATCCGTTTCGAAAGTTGATGATAGAGAGGCGGTTCGTACTAAACGGGCAGGATGTTGTTTCCAGCAAAAGCATGGGACCAGAATGGTGAAGTACGGTAAACTTGTGATGATACACGAGGAGAACGCGCCGTTGCCGCCAACACCGCCGCCGCAAACCGTGCCGTGCCAGCAGTTATAGGATCAATGTTGTGACGACCAATTCGTGACGAGACGCTGTGTTCAGGTTCGAAAGTGTCGCCTGCGATGTCGCGCTTCGAACTTCTGTCTGGCGATTCAATTGCAATTGGCCGCTGCGTACAAATCCGACACCGTTTGAACTGTTTCACAACATTCTCCGGCTGTTATCACCTTCGCATTTTCCACTTCGGGGCAGTTAAAATGGACCGCGTCCCGCATGTGCAACTTCGCATTTATCCCTTTTTTTTTTAATTTTCAAATACAATTTTAGTTGCTCGGTAAGACGTACAGTGTTTACTCGATATATGTCTCGAACGCCTAGCCGATAAAAGTCGTAGAAGTATCCCCACTGCCGCGGGGTGTACCCCGTGAGGGGCGAAGAGAGAGACTTCGGTCGCCGCGGAGTGTAAGATCGCGTGGATCAAAGAGTAGTCGACGATATATGTCATTTTGGACAAATATCGAATGAACACTGTATCTATATATTGGATCGTTCTGTTTTTCACTCCGGGTTCGTTGTTGATTGTCATCGGACCGCGGGCGTCGATGCGAAGTCACGTATTTATAAACTAATCGTCTGAAACCAGGATAGAAAATGAAAAAATTCACGAGACCTTTTTGTTTCTCGGTCGCCTGCATACTCATAGTTTTCACAGGAGCATCGTGTCCGCGGTCCGATCGCTCGCGTCCACGCGTTTCGTACTGTCACACCTTGAGGCACGCGAGCCGAAACAATACGCGACGACCGTTTCCCTGAGAATTCCGGAAAGGAGTTGAACATGTACACTTTATCTGTCCCGGAGCGCGGTCTCCCTGTCATCGTACAGTCAATTTACGCATTTAGAGATAGGTTAGGTGATAAGAAATCGAGAATTAGTCGGTTAAGACGTTTCAGTTCCTTTTTCCTCCTCGAAACAAAACTCGTCGGTCGCGGTTCAGCGCCTCCGGCGACGGTATTCATGCGAGTCGATTATGCCGGTGTGAACTTTTGGAGGCATGCTCGAACAACCCGATTGACGTAGGAAAAAAATATATACAGGGTGTCCCGAAAATGTCGGAAAATCCTGAGGTGATTTGAAGTAACTTTTTCCTTAGCGAAAATTTCCGCCACAGCTTTGTTCCGGAGTTATTAATGAAAAACACGGACCAATCAGAGCGCAGCTACAGCGGACGGACTCTGGCTCGGCCAACGGCGACGCCACGCTCGGCAGGACCTGTCCCCAAGCCGGAATCCCTTCGCTATAGCGGCGCTCTGATTGGTCCGTGTTTTCCGTTAATAACTCCTTAACGAAGCCGAAGCGAAAATTTCCGCTAAGGAAAAAGTTACTTCAAATGATCTCGGAAACCACCTCTTTTAAGGTTGTCCGACATTTTGGGACACCCTGTATAATCCAGTAGAACGTACCACGTATTTCGGTATTTTCTAGGCCGTGATATTAAATACCGTTGAATTTGTTTTAACGTCGGTTGCAACATTTTGTAATAAAAAGTACAGTTTAGTAGTTGAAGAAATCAAGGCGACCTTTAATTTTTGGTCGAAAAAAAATGTTTTTTGGCATTTTTTATGTTGAAATTTGTGGAGGCGTAAATACAAAATTACCTTTTTTACCGGAACATTTGCTCGTCCAAAATTTACTTGACAAATTAAATTCACTTTGTGCCAGATTTTCCGCTCAAATCCACACTGCGCGATGTTGACGTCCGCCTGATTGTTTCCGTGTTTCTTTTCATTTCAACGGTACGTTCTTCCCACGCAACACGATCGACGGATCCTCATTGTTCACACAAAGCGCGTTGTCTGTCGGCCGCACAACGTTTTAATATAGACCTCAGGGAAATGAGCGTTTACGGCGACGAAATTAGTCGACCAATGCAACTTTATTGCCTGGAGAATCGATTCTTTGTTAGCCTATTGTAGGAGCCTCGCCGAATATCATCTATTCCACTTTTCAGCCGATTTAGAATCGAATAGGGGAACTTGTCGATATCGTATCGCTCGAGAAAACGTTAGATCCTCGGGGAAATTTGGTACGCTTTTTTACGAATGATAAAGCGACATTTTGTTTTAAAATTATTTAATATGTTTTCGAAGGAAATATTTAAAAAATGTCCAAAAGATTTTCATAACTGTAATCTCTTCACTCGAAATAGTAAAATTTGATTTGCGGCTGATAAAAACGTGAAAGTAAAATAAGTTCTACTTTGAAGACGATAGAGGTCGCTTAAAAGTGTCTTTTAAATGTAGGCTCAGGTATTAAAAATCTTGTGCAGTCTCTATTTAAACCTTTACGGCTCTGTTACCTTTTGTTTATTTATTCTCTTCTCAATCGAGTTCAATTTCACTTTGAGGTTCTTCGAATGCAATAGGAACCGTAAATCGCACAGGGTGATTTAAGAAACTGTATAGTAGCGCCATTTTGGAAACTTTACGAAATGAGTATTAGAACTTAATATTTGCTTAACACGCGAATAATATATAAGTGATGGACAATATAGAAGGTTTAATTAATATACGGAAAAATATAATTGAGATATTTTTGAAAATGGTATTCCACTATTGATAAAAGTTACATCAATGCCTGCTTGATTTTTTAAAATTCAAGTTATAGAAAACGTGGGCGATTCGTTGCCTTTGAAGGAACGGTTGTATTATAGAACAGACTGTAGATACTATATTTATCGTTAGATATAGCGTATAATAAATAATAAGAAATTAGTTCGCGGAGTACGGTTTTGGTGACCAGTGCGCATTTGGCAACTTTCCCCTAATTAATACCCTAACTTGCAAAGTTCTTGCAAGTTATTATTGAGGTGACAACATGAAACGAACGAAAGCATGTTTACTCTATATATGTCCCAAATGCCTAGCCGATAAAAGTCCCAGATCTATCCTCACTACCGCGGGGTACTTTTCTACGTTCGGCGTGGATCACAGGGAATAGTATCTCCTGGCCGATATATGTCCCTGGCTAGTCCCGTGTTTTGGACATGTATCGAGTAAACACTGCAATGCAGAAGAAAATGGAACTTCACGCGGAACCTGATTGCATTTGGTAGACACAAATTCGTTTGACCGAAGTAAATGCGACATAAGTACTTCGAAATAGGACCAAAAACGATGAGGTTGCTCAGCTTCAAACTCTGTTAAACGTTCAATGATAAACATTGACGGTTTTGTAAAGGAAGAAGGCGAAGAGTGAATTTAATAATGGTCTCCAAAGGTTGTTACACGTTTTTAGTCCTCCAGTGGACCCTAGTCTTTTCAGATCTGTCAAATGAAAATGTCACGCGAGCGTTACTTCGACTGTTCGAAAAAAAAATTTTTTAAAAATTCATCTTTTCGAAACATCATTTTGTCTTTTCGCCGTGAAACAGAACTGAAAAGGTTACTTGAAGGAGAAACGTCCTGGAACCTTGAACGTTAGCATTTATACGATCCGAAAGTATTTTATATACTATTTGCTTGTACAAAGAACATATTTACAATTAATTGACATTGCGTACAAGTGTCGAGCGATTCGGAAGCAGCGAGTAGTATTTTGTATACCTACCAGTGAACCGCGAATAACCCTTCGTAATCAGACCAGTTCGTCGAGTTGTCCGCCGCCATGTTTCTTATATAATTAGAACGAACAGCAATGCCTTCAATTTTATAACTTCTGCAAGGACGAAGATACTTCGATGCACGAATATCCGAAACATTGCTCGAGTCTTTCTCTTTTGCTTGCCAGTTTCATTTTTTCACATAGTTGCATCCCTTCACTATACATTCCCCTTCAACAATTGATAAATTTTTCGAAATCGTCACAAGAGATTTAACCATCTTGCGCACTTCGTCACTTTATCGCAGTCCTTTCCGAATGTTGGCTGAAACTGTCCCTTTAATTTAAGGGATTACAGTGCCTACTCTATATGTGTCCCAAACGCCTAGCCGATAAAAGTCCCAGAACTATCCCCACTCGAGAAGCTCGAGAGACCTCGATCGCCGCGGAGTGTAAGGTCGCTTGAATCAAAGAATAGTATCTCCTGGCCGATATATGTCCCTGGCTAGACCCGTGTTTCGGACATTTATCGAGTAAACGCTGTGTAGCTAGCGTGTTCTCTGTTGCCGTACGCGCATCGAGACCCCGTTTTCAGGCCAAGTGATATTTTTGTCATTGATAAATAAAGTGCAAGAAAACAATTGTTGGTATCACTATTACAAGCGAAAAAATAGGTAATTTTTACATACGTATTAAACTCTATAACGTCTACCGTTTGTGGTACACGCGGCCTGAAAATGACATCTCAAGGACGCGGTTGAATGACCGAAAACACAAGATGGCCGATTCCTTTGTGGTTAATCTTCGAAACCGATCGTTCTCGATGAGAACTTACAGCGAAGAGTCGCAATTAGGTGAGCAAAATAAAACTAAAATTAAGAGAGTGAGGACCGAGTTTTTGGGTTCCTGTTGTAAAAAGATCTTGATTTTTATAGTAATCGTGGTAGTCGTTGCTTTTCATTCGACTCGCGTAGATCGGAACCGGAAACGATTCGTTTTCCTCGTCCTGAAAAAGATCGTGATCTAGTCTGCGTTGTATAAAATGGTCGGAGCGAATGTTCAGGGCTTCGTGTAGAAACCGATGTTGTTTTTTTAGAGGAGGAACGACGGTAAAACGAACAATGGGAGAAGAACCTCCTCTCGGTCGTTTCTACATGAAATCTTAACAACAGACTTCGGAATTATCTTAATTAATTAATTTTCTATTACTATCTACGATACGTCACACGTGCGAACTATTTTGATACCTTTTTTTAAGGGGGCTCAGTAATGTGAATAGAACAAAAAAAAAAGAAAAAAATACAGCTTGTTTAGAATTTGATCTGAGAAAAATCGAATTACCTCGGATACTCGCTTGAAAGTTTGCAACTGTGTGTACAAATTGTAAATCGACACGTGCATGTGTACATTGTTTTCGAGAATACTTGATCATCTGTTCGACGAACGGAAAGGTTAGGCTCTCGAAAGATTGCAAGTATTGTGACTGATGAAATATTTTTTAAGTATAGTGGCGCCGAGCTGATAAACAAACAGCTTCGGAGAGATAAATTTTTATATTTCATACGTAGACACTTTTACATTTCAATAGTTATAATACCTGTACATTAGTAACTTGTACGAGCGTGATTATTATTTAACCGAAACCAGATTAGAGAAAGTGTTGGTATCAGGGAAAGAAGAAGACTAATCAACTATTTTCCTAAAGAAATTTTTATACTTTTGATATCGTTTTATACTTTATAGTGATCGTAGAATCTACTTATGTTCATCGAGAATGTCTCAACAGGCAGTATTTATTTATACAGCGGCTTATATTTTTTTAAACTATCACGAACGTTTACATAAGAACGTTGATTTGATATACGGGAAGTTTCGTTGTAATTATAACTACGAATTTGGATATCGTTAGTAGTAAAATTCGAAATACGTTGTATTTTTGCATTGCCCTCTTAAACAAACTGTTATTATCGCGTACAACTCGACACATTGCAATGTCGTCTTAGTAATAACTATTTTTAGTGCTGAAACGCCTAGACTCTTTAATAACCATCACTGTCGTTGTATTTAATTTGTAATTACTATTTAGAGCTATTTTTAGCTTTTTTATAGACCTGAACGTACTCGTGTCTCAAGTACGAATGCAAGCTTGAACATCCGAATTACGTTCGGTTGATTTGCGACGATCACGTTACGTTAGCACAAACTTTTGTGATTTTCTTCGATAGCGATCGTCGTGGTAGTTTTATACGTAAACGAATAAACGAACGAATAAATACGTTCGCGCGTTTCGTACACACGTATTTATTCGTTTCGTCGAAGCGCGTTTCCTCGAATCATCGAGGAACCGAAAAAAGTGAAACGAGTGCCAATAGCGTGTAACGTCGATGATTTATGGTAACAAGTACAAGAAACGGTTTTTACATCGAAATCTATACCCGCGCTTTTATCGTAGCGTTCACCGTCGTCTTTGTTTCCGCAAATTCGTTGTTGTGCCAGGATCTGGAGACGATTGTCTAGATGTAAACAATGAAATCAGCGAGAGTAGGACACCAGCTAAAATCCCGTCGTTTTTTCTTATTGAAACCACTTTGCAGTATTTCGAAGTGTTTTTGTAAAAATAATACATAACAATCGAGCATCAATCGACGCGTCGCCCGACCGTGTTTATATTTGTAATCTACCAAGCTTCGAGGAAAGTTCGTCAGGTTTGTCAGTATACAGTGACTTCTCTATATATGTCGCCAAGGCCTGGATGATAAACGTCGCGGAATTATCCCCACTACCGCGGGGTATACCCCTTGAGGGGTCACCAAGCTCGAGAGGCCTCGGACGCCGAGGAGTGTAAACATAACACGACTCGGGTATGTCTCCTGGACGATATATGTCGTTGGCAAGACCCGTGCTGCTGACATATATCGAGAGTTCACTGTTTTGTGTTTATATAAAGCGATCATTCGATTCACTTCGTTGGAAACGAGTTTTATTGTACACGAACGAAAACATAGCTATTTGATTCAAATTAAATAATATACTTCATTACAGTGTTTTCTTGATATATGTCGCAAATATCTCATAAAAGTCCGGGAAGGAGAGTAAATATCATCGGAATTATAACATGTTTGGTATCATTTTCACCAGAAAAATGTCACGAATATGTTGGCGAAAGTCCCATAAAAAAAGTAATGAAAGATAAAGAAGTTTTGTTATTGGATTAGTAGTGGTCTCGCACCGATATACTCGACCCGTATTATGTTACACACTTCGCTGCCCTTTTCTACGTTCGGCGGTGTATCACAGAATAGTGTTGTGGACATATATCGAGGGAACACTGTACTTTCTATTTTATCCTCTATTTTAGAATAGTTCCAAATGTTTAAGCAGCAACATAACGTTTACATTGTTTCTGTAAACTGTGACGTAATTGTTTCTGTGTTGTGGCGTAATTATTCGCTTAATCGTCAACTAATTTTACCAAGATAAATTCTCATGGAAAAAAGCAACGAAGTTTCCTCGAAATCCGACCACGGTCGAGCGACGCCGTCGAATCGCATAACGAGCGCTTTTTGCAAACGGCAATTTAGTAGTAAAACGAAACGAGGCGTCGTCGTTTAAAGGTGAAAATTCTATAACAGACAAAACTTCTGTCGCATTGTGTCTTCTGACCGACGGAAACGACCGACGCTCGTGCAGTTTGCCATTTTTCACATATAGTACAAAATATCAGAATGCTGTCCGATTCCGGTTTCGTGATTCTTTCGAGCCAGAGACATGGCGAACTTTTACATAATGACCAATGGCCGCGGGGCGAACACACACACACACACACACACACACACACATCTTTTTCCAGACGATTTGTACGTTCAACATTCAAATCTCCGTATTGCGAATCTGATGCTCAATCATTGTCCGCTAGACAACCGCAAACTGCACGAGGTCTGTTTCCGCAGTTGAATCAAAAGTGATCTTAAGCTTAACTTGTCGCGCGAGAAGCTGTATTGTAAATGCGTAATAATAGTAATAGCAATATATGAAACATAGTGATGTAAAATCTGTTCGCCGCATTCCCGTTCATCGATCTGTGTACTTATTTCGAATGAATTCTCTTCATTGTCCCTTTTTCTACCACCGCTGTGCGCTAACGAGAAACCACGCATTAGCTAAAATGCATACGACACGTTGATATATCACATACGATTAAAAAAAAAAAGAAAAATATATTTTGGACGAATAAAATATATTCAATTATTTTTTGGCCCCAGTCACTCGTCGATACGTTCACTACCTAACCAACTTGTTTTCAAAATCGATCAAACCTTTCACGCAACAGAGAAACTGTTAGATTGGTGTGCACGAAATGTCCGATTTTAGAATGCAAGTAATATGGAGCCTTCTCATCCAGAAGTACTCTATTGTACTCTCTCTATCGTTCAACTACAGCTGGAAGAAAATTTAAGGGGTGGTTCTCCGTGACAATATAAAACGAAAGTGAAGAATAAAAAGATTTCAATTTCGGCTTCGTTTTTCAGTTATTCACAATTAAAAATCCGCCTGAAATGCGGCAACCCCACCAACAGAGGTGTACGTTGCGTGCGTCATAGAGGCGCGCGACTGTCACGTAAACAAGTATGTGCATTTTAGTTAATACCTGCACTTGCGAGGGTTTCATTTAATGTTTATGGACGCAATAGATATATGCAAATTATTTTATAGTGATTACGAGTAAATGACTTATGTGAGCCTGATTGCAAATTGAAAAAGCATTGATCCCTTCTACTCGATAATTTTATAGGGAGAATATTAAAAATGTGGTTTTTAACGATTAGTCGTTCAACGATTCCTCGCTGAGCCCCAAATGAGAACCAATGATATATTTGTCATTTGATTCGTGACTGTCGCGCGCCTCTATGACGTACACTTTTGTTGGTCGGGTTGCCACATTTCAGGCGGATTTTTAATTGTTAATAACTAACAGACGAAGCCGAAATCGCAAATTTTTTATTCTTCATTTTCGTCTTATATTGTCGTGGAGAACCACAACTTAAATTTCAAAATGGCAGATGCGAAGAAAATACAGGTTGTTGAACATTTTCATTGCTTGGAGTGTTGTGCGTTTTATATTTCTCCCAATGGAAGTACAACTTCGTTGAAAGATACATTATCAGATTATAATACTATCATACATGTTAGCTTTGTACGTCTTCGTTAATATTGAAATACATTATATCTATGGGTAAATGTAAAAAAGATTGGAAACAACGTGTTCACTTGTTTTATTATTCCCATTCGTGTTCGATGTCGAACTCTTTCTCTTGTCATAACTTAGAATTAACTATACCCGTTTACAGCGACGAATTTGTAAAATGCGAAGAGTTTATTAAGAAACATTTGTTTTATTTTTATTTTATTTGTAGCGCGGAGGGTGTTCGACGCAGCGAAAGAAATTTTCCCAAGATATGCAACTTAATAATTGCAACGAGGCGAAGATTTCGATCTGAATTTAATACACATGGTCCTATTTGTTCCTTATAATTAGATTGCGGATTTTATGCGTTTATATCAGAATGAGCAGATCGAATTCGGAACGGTAAAAACAATTAACGAATTTTGCAAATACCGTTGGATTATTTCTAATTCGTTAGGACTGTTAAGCAAAGAAATAAATGTCTATGCAGCTCCTCGTTGGTTTTCATTTACATAAAAATCCGTAGTCCACTTACAACTATATGAATACTATACTGTGGATGTATATGCATTATCGCACGCACGTTTCTTCGAAACTTATCGCAGCGGAGGTTCCATAAAGTTTTCAGTCGAGTTTTCATTTTCTTTAAAAACCGAAGGGATTTTTAATAAAATGCGAAACGATCTGTTTGATCTCCTAATCTTTATCTAATTTCTGCTGCGAGCGTACATGATCCAATGAATACCCGGAGCAATTCGTTTCTCCCCTGGCGATCTATTAACGGCAAAGTGGCGCTGATGCCCGTAGTTGT
Source organism: Halictus rubicundus (assembly GCF_050948215.1). NCBI lineage: Eukaryota > Metazoa > Arthropoda > Insecta > Hymenoptera > Halictidae > Halictus > Halictus rubicundus. Next base: position 8,834,879 of record NC_135152.1, read on the forward strand.
GAAACGAAAAAAATTCTAAGGCGAGAGTGTGTGCAGCAGCTCCGTGTCGCTGTGCAACACATCGCAGAGACGTACAGACAGGGACAAAATTAACTGGACACCCTTTAAAAAACTAAAGACTTACATAAAAACCAAACGACTTGAGTTTTTTTCTGAGATGTTAGAAGGATTCGTTTACTAGGTAATGCATAAAAAAGTTAATCAGAAATTATTATTGGCCGAGATTGCGAAGAGAAAAGTGGAGGTCACGATTTTTAACTTTGTTATCTGTGCTATGCCTTTTGTAGACCTAAGTAAGTTACATAAGAAATTAAAAATGCCAAAAATGGTGAGAAACTGCGATTTACAGTGTTTACTCTATATATGTCCCAAATGCCTAGTCGATACAAGTCACAGACCTATCCCCACTGCTGCGGGGTATAACCCGCGAGGGGCCAATAGTATCTCCTGGGCGATATATGTCCCTGGCTAGATCCGTGTTTTGGACAAGTATCGAGTAAACACTGTATATCAATCTTAAATCCAAAATTCGAAGATTTTTACATCCTTCGATGCCCATAGCTTTTTTCTTGCGTCAACCAATTTCTATGAAACTTTGTGCATGTGTATAATTTACTTAAATCTATAAAAGACACATTTTAGAAAGGTGACTAATCCATGACCTTTACTTTTCCTACGAAATTCCAAGCGACAGTAATTTAAAAAAAATTTTTTACACGTTACTTAATAGTCTTTTAACATCTCAAAAAAAAAACACTCAAGTCGTTAGGTGCAATTTTAAAAAAGTTCTCGGTTTTTAAAGAGTGTCCACTTAATTTTGTCCCCGACTGTGTACTCCCTTTCATCGTGTCGTTGTCAGCGTATCGAGCGTCCAAACGCCACCGAGACATTCTGTACTTTATTTTCATGATTGCTCTAACTTGTTTTATATATCTCGGCTGGTCTAATTTAACATTTCAGCCTGTCAACCAAACGCTTGCTCGCGCACGATTTGTCGACCCCTGATTCGATCAACGCCAATGATCGTCAGTCAAGGTCATGCCAATGAAGAATCCCTGCTCGTGTTCTCCTGTCTAGTTCCTCGTACTTCGAGACCGATGTCTATATTTCCAACCTAGGAGACAGGAAGGGATTAGATTGGAACACATCAGTCGCATGCTAACTAGCTGATCTCTTCATTATAAAAACCATCATAAACTTTTCATTACAAATTCTTAAGGTGACTTAAACAAAAAAAAAAAAAAAGAATGAATATAACATTAATTTTGATAATGGTATATTAAATAAAAAAAAAAGAAATAAGTACAATGGGACGCCTTGAAATTTTGAACAACAATGTAGGAAATAATTATCGGATTAGCATAGACAAAATATTATTCTGTTAGTTGTACTACCAAAACGCTATAGTTTGGACTCTAAACGTGTATTCCTTTGAAACGGTTTGGGTATGACTTTTTATGTTTTTAATAAATATTTTTTCAATAAAAATTTTTCAATTTGTTTACCTCGGCCGGTTGTACTTCTTTGTTAGATGATTTCAAAAACCTCCTTATCACTGGAGCCACTAGCATTGGATCTAATTTTTCAACATTTTGCGACGAAATTAGGCTGACGAGAAGGCCGACGCTCATCGTCACCAATGCACCAGTAACGGTATACCAAAGGTAACTCAGACGATATAGCGCTAAAGGCTCTCTGAAAATGTTATTCTTTAGTTAATTAGTACATTTTCATATTTACAATTTGCTGTTACATTAATTGGCAACGAAAAATAATTTTATTGCGCTGATAATTTCTAATACTGTTTAGCATTTCCCATCATAGTAGTACTCATAGTCGAATTCTTTAGTTGGTTAACAATTGTTGAACACATTAACACTAGAACTACCGAACCAGTCAAAGTGACTGGTGGATGATTTTTTCTTTCACGATTAGTGAAACTACGAAAACGTTTTCACGAGAAATTTTTTAATGTATCTCTTCTTTGGAGTACATGTTACCATAAAAATCGTATGAAACCTGAGCAAATTCAATCTTACTGTTATCATAAAGGGATAAGTCTAAGTCACGTTTAGGGCTCGGTAGTTCTGGTATTAATACGGTACTGATTAAAGAAGAAGAAGTAAACATTATTCGTGACTCGATTCAGTGTCTCGAAATGATGGTGCAAACTAAACAAAAATAATTTTACTAAAAACACGTGTCAGATATTTTGTCAATTCACTGCATGTTTACAACAATTGCGAAATTGAATTTTGGTCTGATGCATATGCAGCTTAGTGCTTACTCCAAACACGAAGTACCAGGTAAATTGATGTTATAATAAATTGAGTCGAAAACATTTTTTACAGTTTAAACTTATTTTCTAAATATAGAATCACCAAATTTCTAACATTTAAATACTCACGGAAGCATATTGTCTTCGCCCTCGTTCAAAATGTTGTCAGGTGGGAGGAATATCATTAAATTTTCTACCTGGGGAAACGTGTAGTAGCATCCTTCCGTGGAAACGGGTTTCTCGTCGAATCTAATCAAATGTCACACATAATTTGAAATAAAATATATATTAGAAATTTAAAAAAAACTTACTTCAATTTTCCGCTGGCAATGGCCGCCTCAGCCGAAAGACTGATCCAACTCATGAAGCTCAGACCGGAAAGTCCTCCGAGTAGCGCACCCTGAATTTCATAAAATGTTTTAATCATCCTTATCGTAAAATATTAGTTCAATAGTCAATTTTCGAATACCTTCGCATTCACCCAGGGCAATAACACGCCCATACTGAAGATACCCAGAGAAGGTCCACTGGTAATGGATCCCAAACTTGTAGTCAACTAAAAGACATTATTATCATGAATTAATTAATCCTGTATTTTAGAATTTCCCCGTTTAAAAAATTATGTAGTTTCTGTTTTAATCCCCGTGGCTCCGAGTACCTGCAAGACGTGAGATCCTGTTTTCTCAACAACGAACACGAGGGCCACGCAAATTATTCCCAAAATTACGACTGTGAGCTTCATCAGTATGTCCGCCGCCTTCGGCGTGAAAGGGGTCTTCCGGAAAGGTTTTATGAAATCTTCCAGCACTACCGCGGACATGGAATTCAAACCGGTTGATAACGAGCTGAAACGAAGGAACGGATAAAGTTCGAGTCGTATGCTATACTTTGAAGTTCATTTTTAATTTTACCTCAACGCCGCGCTGAACACACCGGCGACAAAAAGCCCCGGAAGTCCCGGCATTTCTTTCAGCACGTTCATGACGAGCAGAGGCAACAGTTGGTCCTTCGCGCCTGCTAACTGTATCAAAAGTATTTTCCCTTATATATGGAAACGTAACAATGGCATATGTAATTCTCGGATTTTAAATCCGAATAATTAATATTTCTGTTCATTGAATTATCAATAATGTTGTTCAAGCCACTAAAATAAACGAAAAGAATCGTACACCAAAAAACAGAAGATCGTTCAAAATAATAGGAATCGAAATACATTTGTTTTTTTTTCCACTGTAACTAAATTGCTATAAAATAAAGAAAGTTTACTTTAGTTCTTACAAGTGGAAAATTCGTATAAGATTTTGATATTTAATATTTTCGAAATATAGACTTCATTGAGAATTCGAAGTATCGCTGCTTCTTTATTATTGTCTATTAGATTTGCGTTACTCGTGGCGGAAGTTTAATAGAACTCGGTCTAACAAACATCTACTGGCATTGTAAATTATTCAATGTCGAACGTGTCAGTGATGTCTGTTGAATATGAAATCGGTTACTTCTGGTTTAGAATGCACCGTGGAATTGAACTATCACGGAAGCTTCATTACCTTCGTCGTAAGTGGATCACATTCATGATACCAGGCATATATTAACATTCCCGCGTATCCGCATGTTCCCATTATAATCACGACACCGACTATGAAGATCCAGAGCGCTCTGAAACCGACAAATTACTGGCACAATTTCTCCCTACAATTTACCTTTACTTATAAATCATTCAGCACACCAACGGGAAATCCCTCGTTACGAAAGAATAGGGTGTGCATTTTCTGACCGTCGTACTCAAAAAACAAAAAATACTGTAGAATCAATAATCTATATTAACCTTTTTTGCTTTTACGTTTCAATTAGTGAACAGCCATTTTGTGACAAAACTTTGTTGAAAAAATAAGAAGACTTTTTTTCGAAACAATTTTACCACACATAACTTTAACCTTTGAACTATTAAATTTTTTTGGTAATTCTGTAAATTCACTTTACCTTTAAAATACAGTGTCTAAAAGAATTTTAGAATCTAAACAAATTGTTTAATAAAAATCGTATTGATCAAATATGAAATGTACATTTCACTTATGTTAGTCAAATTATGAATTACTTAATTGTTAGTGGTGTAATATTGTGAAGAATATGAAGTCTGATTATTAAAATATATTTAAGTGAAATATAGCTAATTTCGACAATTTCGTTGGGCATATGCGTCCGTTGGTAAGTCGAAGGCTAATTATAAGTGTAGATACAATTAGTATACCTCCTAGCCGACTTCAGAGTGGGCAACGAGAGATAGCGCTGTATCATGTTTTGATTGATGGCAGATATTTGCAGCCAGTGAACGAAACCGCCTATCACGAGCGACCAGATCGTGTGTCTCGTGAGAGGATTCCAATCTGCCCTATTAGACGGTGCGTATAAGTTAACGACGGTTAACACTATAATGGTTTTTTAATCGAGTTACGATCGTAGATTACTCACGAGGGCAACTCGAGCCTGCCAGATTCCAGATTCCTTCTTAGCACCACTGGCAATCCACCAACATCCGACGTTCCTTTGATTATTATCAGTAGCATGGACCCGAACATAATGAACGTCTGAATAAAGTCGGTCCATACTACTGCTCGTATACCACCCTGATCAGCACAAAACGATAATTGTCAAAACGCCATTTTTCTACACCGATAGGAAATTACGATTTTTGTTTATTGAAAACATTTAAAGAGCATTTATTAATAAATCGAAAAAAATAATGAAGCATGCATGACGGCGCACGTGCCAACGAATCATAATTCGATTATTTCAACTTATTTTTCATTTGTATACAGTCAAAAGAGATGCTTTAAAAGAAGACTGTTAAGATTTGTAACTTTAGTTAATTAGCAACTTTAGTTGATTTAAAAAATGTGCATTTCTTGCCTAATCCTTTGCCTAAGAGTCAAGAAATGATTGCTTACCACACAAGTGTAAAAAATGCACACCATACACACGAACGGGGTGACTATGTGAACATTCGCCCCCGTAACTGTAGACACAACGTACAATATTATATTTATTATTTCTCACGAGCGGCATTTCATTTTAACGCGAGTTTTATACCTTGATTAAAAGCCAGCGCCGGCACGTAAATGACAATAGGAAGCCAGGTCATCTAAAAGTATGTGTCTCTATTAAAAAATTTTTTAATTCAAGCAGAACCAATTGAGTATCGTAGTATGGTCATAAAGATTGATCGAAAGAACTTACAACGCCGATCGAAAAGAGCGCCGATCCCAGCAGCCTAATCTTTTTGTCGAAACGTTTCTCGAGGTACTCGTAGGTGCTTGTTAATTTCAGTCCATGGAAGACTGGCAAATATATTATGGACATGACGAAACCAACGACGATTACACCGAGAGCGATGAAAAGATAGCTAGTGCCGTGCACGTAAACCTCGGTGGGTGTGCCCAGCAATGAAATACCTGTTATTGCAATAATCATTCATCGGTGAATGCAAAATAGCGCATCAGAAATATAAAAATTCTAATCGAATTATACAAATTAAATTATGAAATATCATTGCCTCGGAATTTCTACAATTCTTCCTTTTTTAATAGAACTCCATAAAGCGAATTTGAAAGGGTCCTATTTACCCTCGCGGAAAGTTATGGAAAAGGGTCAGATACGTTTTTGGCCTTTGAGATCGTTAATTTTTAACAATAAATATTTTGTAGAATCCTACCTGATATAAAACTGGCTATAAGACTGAAGCTGACAGGGAACGTTTTCATGTTTCTACCGCCTACGAGGTACTCGACTTCTCCCGAAGATTTATGAATGAAGCCGAAGTAAATTCCAATGGCCCCGCAGATCATCAGCATGAACGCGAACACCGAGTAATCGTACGGGCCGAAATTTCGCAACATTTCGCCGACTTCCTGGACCGTAGGTCGGTCCTGCGACCAGACCTCAATAGGTACTTCCGCAGTCATCTTGTTGCAAAACGGAATTTTGTGGTCGATCCTACGCCTTTAGGCGCCTCGCGTTACAAGAGAGATCTTCTAGACAACTAATAAATCAATTTGATTTAGAAACAAATCTAGAAATGGCAATAATTATATGGCACGATTATTATTGTTATATTATTAATATTTTTCATTAGTTTGCTGGAACATCAGTGAAACCGACATCTAACACCTGTTTTTAATCTATGTTATATTAATTACAGTTTAAAATACTTCACAATTAACACGCGATACACTCTTAACTGTTTATTACTATTTATTTTTATGTGGATAATAAAAACCACATTATTGAAATTATATAGTCTTAATATGTGGTTTATGCGAGCTAAGCATTTTACAGAAATCAGAATACTTTATTGGATTCAACGTTATCTAATAATATTATCAAACACTACGAATATTTTTATTTCACTGCGATCTTTACACGCTCGTGCACTATGAAGTTTTATATTACGGTTTTAATAGTGTATGTTAACACGGAAGTTGCGATACAAAATAAACTGCAATTAAGAAGACATTGTTTTTCAGTATTCATTTTGTTTATTATAAAAATAAAGAGCGTACATACCGTGATTATTGTAGCGTACGAGCTTTTTGTCCATTAAGTTTTTCTGTCAGAAAAGCTCATAGATCAATGGACTTCTGCTACTTCCGCCCACATACATTCGCAACGAACAACAGATGCAAACTAATAGTAAAACTATAAAAACTATATGTTTAAACGACGCTCGTTTCTCCACTGTGTACACGTAGAAAAAAGGATAGTTTCTATTTGCATAGGAACCGGATGGAAAATTGACTCGATGTGTTCAGCGGTCGGGTAGGTGTAATGACTGACCGTAGAAAGTCGCAGGGGTATCTCGGAAGACCGTCCACAACTACCGCGGACAGTTCATCTGAAAAGAGCCACATACAAACCTGAAGCGGCCCGATACGATTGCACACATCATGACTGTGCCATTGTAACAATTTTCTCATTAAACCGACAATGGACATTAAGTGCGATGTTAAAACGACCGAGTATATGCCAGAGTGAGTCGTAAGTGGATAATGTGACCTAAATATAGTTGTAGTCGGATAAATGTGGTCGTGTACATGATCGCTATTTGAGTTCCTGAACGATTTTTGGGAATCAAAGGTTTATCAATGGTCGTTATAATGTGTTACGATCATTCGAACTTTTGTATTTGGAAAATATACTGTTTTAACCATAAACTTATAGAAAACAATAAAATACTCGCATTTTCTTTTAAATTTAATTAAGAATCTTGATCTGTTTGATACAACGTTCTTAAAAGTAATTAATAAATTGTAAGTAAATGTGTTGTTTATGTTTAAAGGCTAAAGTGTTTATCCCTCGTAGAAACGTGGCAATTCGTTACCCAGTATAACTTTCCTTTCAACCCCCTTTTCTGTAATAACGCCAGTTCGAATGACACCGCCGCTGCTACCGTCACGTGCCATCGCCAATGCCAACGCTGTAAAGTCGTGAAAGCGGCATAAGTATCACACCATTAAATAATTATGCTGTGTAGAAATCGAGCTTAAGAACTACGTACTATTTTCAACTAGTTTAATGCTCTCCTCCTTTGACATATTTGGTTTATATTGCGAATCCATGTAACCATACACATACGTTGAACCGGACCCACCAATAGAAATTGGTTGTCGTACGCACATACCACCTAGAGGAACGCTATAAACTTGACCTCCCTTCCGGCTGTCCCATCCAGCTACTAAGATCCCAGCCATTAAAGAATCTCGATAGTTATAACATAATTCACGGAATACACTTGCTGCTGTCTCAACTAACGGTTCTGTGCCTAATTCCATTCTAAAAAATATAAATATGTCCTCCATGATGAAATAGCCCAAAACTGGTTATCATAACAGTATTATAGTATTATATGTGAAGTACTTACTTAAGAAAATTTAAATGATATGCAACTATATCAGAAATGGCCTGACTATCTGCTGCAGAACCAGAACGACAACAGTAAATGTAGTCTGTTATTTTTGTCAACTTGTCAGCGAACCGATTGGAAACGTAAGTCCTGAAAGAGTATCAATTAATACCAGAATTATCAATAACAATCAATTATACCAATTTAAAGCTGCTTCTTACCCTGTTGTTGCTCTAGAATCTGCTCCAATCACGACTCCTCCATCAAATTCACATGCCATAATTGACGTCTAGTCAACATGATAATTATAAATATTATAGAAACAGTAAAATAGTTAGTAAAATTAAAATGCTAATGATTATAAGCAAGCGACACAAGTGCATGGAAAAACATAAATATTTCATCATAAATTATAAAATTATTGTCAGCAAAAATACATCATAAAAAAATTGTTAAGATAAACAGATATAGCAAGCTATTTTGTCCTTATTATGAATTTTTCATTAATAATAGTTTTAAGTTTGCACTGTCATCCTAACCTAAAAACATGTTCATGTCATGATTAAACGTGACTTACTCCAGTACTTTGCTCCGAATGAAGCCAATCTGGAACTAAATTGGTAGTATCTGCGTGCAGATTTGGCTCCACTAAATTATTCAAAATATAAGCCATTATTTCAAATTGTAATAAACTTTGTGTACAGGATTTCTATTGTTTAACGTTAGCAAATTGAAAGCTCATCCGCTACTGCAGCATGCCATCTACATGCATAATCTATGGTCAAAGTAACCTATCCTTCCTTGACAAGTATAGAACAATCAGCGAATTGTGATTAAGAATTACATTAAATTGCTTCAAATTATTTAATAAATTTTTTTTACAGTACTGTCTATGAACAAATATTAATTGTGCCCTTCTAAATTCATACTTCAAATGTATTAAAAAAGACACATAACGCCATTCACGGCGGAACACCCAAGCTGTATCGTATCTTAGACGAGGTTACCGACGAGACACTGTTATCACAGACGAGGTATAGGAGCACAGACGAGGCTCCTATACCTCGTCTGTGGTACTACGAAATACCGACTCTACCCAAATAGAATAGAATATTAGTGAGAATTAAGTATACTCCCAATAATCAATAATTTTATGCAAGTTACTCTGTATCTCGAGTACTATTAGCCATTTTTACTAAAAAAATCAGGTGGTAAGGGGGTATTCGACAGCATCATTGGAAAGAGGAATTCTTATAATCGTTAAACAAGCAGAGATAATAAATTTATCAGTGTATTTTGTTCAATAAATTAAAGCGTGCCAATGTTCATGGTTCAAAAGTTATTCGGTTCCTTGAGTTCTATCATCTATCTTTACTAAAAAAATTAGGTGACAAGATGGTCAAGGGAGTGCTTGTCGATATCATTGGCGAAAGGAATTGTTATAAACATTAAACGGCCAGAAATAATAAATTTATCAATAATTACTATCACGGCGATCGTTACTAATCCAATTACAAAACTTCTTAATTTTTCATTATTTTTTTACAGGACTTTCGCCAACGTATTTGTGGCATTTTTCTTGACTAATTGACGGTATGCAGTAACTTTTGGACGTAGAAGGGGATAAAACTAACGTAAGATTAAGATCTGCACGAACGAACTAATGAATAACTAATGATTTCCAGATTCATGATTTATATTGCGTGCGCTGTGGATCAGGACATGAGGAATGAAGAATGACAATCAGGAATGAGGAACGTTTTACGTAAACGCAGCAGTCCAAAATGGAAAAGTACATTATGCGGTCAACTTTATCCGAATTTGCCGAAATTCGTAACCGAATTTATTTACAACAGCAAAAACAACAGACGAATCACTTAATACTAACAAACCATAAACGGTAAATATATTTTAACAAGAAACAGAAAAATATATAGCGAAAATACTTTCATTGTTTAAGGGTACAGAAGAACGAAGTCTTTGTTTAGCATCATCTGGTTCACTTTCCTTTTCCCTTTCACTATGTCGCGTCTCACTATTCCTTCCTTTTCAGCCGTTCGGTCGTGCAACAAATCGACTGTCATGCTCTCTGAGCTGTCGACTACTTTTTGCCTTGGAAACCTCTAAGGCAAAACACAGAAGTATTTTTCCAGATTGTCGCCCCTAAAAATTCTGAAATCAACAATTTCGTAAGTAACTCGATCATTCAACGACCGTCACTTTCATTTAACAAAAAATTAAGGAAATTCTTGGTCAGAAATATGAATTTTAGTCTAACTGTAAATTTGTAAAATCAAACACCCGCCTTCGTGAAAATCATAAATTAAAAATTACCTTAGAAATTATAATTCTGTGATATCCAGGATTTCGTAGAAATAATTTCCCTCGACTCTTGCTGGGACAGTTGTGTAGCTCTGTTATGCGGTGTGACACCTCCATCCGATTTCACGATGCTGTCGAATCCAAACTCATCATCATCACCGGGAATGCCACCGGGCTTAGCAAAATCGCTCAACGCCTCTATCCTCTCGTCCATAAAATCGAATTTTCCATCATCGTTAACCGGAATCACTTTCGATTCACCTACTTCGTCACCTTCTCCACCATGACGACCCTCTCGGTTATCAACAGCCTCAGTTTCAGAACTGTTTTTACCCCCATTCAACTTATCCTCCACTGTACTTTTCTTCGCTTCATCTTTTTCTTCAGCAACTCGACTTTCTGTATCAATTTCGTCAGACACGTTCGCGCGATGTTCCATCGTCATGTTTCTCTCTACAGGTGAGTCTAAGACCTTAAGATCTTCGTTACTCAATTTATCCTTATTTTTAAGATTAGCATCTTTCGGATCATCTACTAATTTTGTCGATTTCCTTCTCGCCAGTCTTGGCAATGAAGTTGTGCTTATCGTAGGCGTTGTCACCATCTTTTGTCTTCTTCTGCCTCGATTGACAGCGCTCTTCGTCGTAATTTCCACGTTGGAAAGACTCTTCACAGGCCTACGCCTTCTCTTATGCTGGTGCAGCGTGGAGTTTACTTCCCTCTTAGAATTAAGAACCTCTTGATTCGCCTTCTTCACCGCCAATCGAGACTCTCCATTGTCCAAAGAATTCCTCAACAATCCAGTCGAGCTTCTATTTTTAGCAACAGAATCGAGCAAGGTGCTACTTGCTACCTTCTTCCCGCTTCTCCTCGGCGCGAGCGTGACATCTTCAGGAACGATTCCTCTCGAAACTCCTCGACCACGAGCTTTCTTCTCCCCGGAATCTTCCGGCTTCTCCTTCGACTTCTCATCGGAAGATTTCTCATCGCGTTCTAAGATCTCTTTGATAGATCTACTAATCTCCTCCACCTTCTTCGATTGAGCAGCCCCAGGCAGTTTCACTTTCTTAGAACTGTATTTGCTGCTGTACTTCTTCACCGGTCGAGTTTCGCTGCTGCTCTCGACGTTGTCAGAATCGTTTTCTACGGACGAGTCCTCTCTTCGAGTCCAGAATCGAATTCTTCCTCGAGGATTCGCGTTCCTTCGATACTTGGTCGTGCGAGCGCCGTCGTGGTCCTCTTCGTCGTCCAACCTCTTGCTCTTGCGAGCCAAGCGTTCTCGCCGCTCCCAGGGATACTCGTAGTCCCCGATCGATTGATCGTAGTATCGATTACGTTTACGTCGCTTCTTCTCGTTCTCCTTGTCCCGGTGCCAGGGGAAAACGTACTCGTCCTTCTCCTCGCTCTCTTCGGAGTCCTCTTCCGAACCGTTCCTGAAGAACGACTTTCTCGACTTCAGAAACGAAAACGGCGGATGAAAGAACGCAGGCTTGCTCAATCGTGGTCCAAGATCTTTGTATTTCTCGTCCTCGTAGCTTACCGCTGGAGAGGACGGTCTGTCCCAGTAGCTGAAGAAAGTTCGTCCTTCTTTCGAGTCGTTGTTCTTCGAGGCACTGCCCTCTTCGGACGATTCTCTGCTGGGTTCGGCGTTCGTGTTGCTTTCCGCTTTCTCCGAAGACTCCTCGTCGGAGAAGTACGAGTGGTGAACAGTCTTCGGCGCGTTGTTCTCCTTTTCGAGGCTCTCCTTGGAATCCGTGAGGTTCACAGGTGAATCAGAACGTTCGGTGTCGTTCGAGAAAATCGATTTCTTGAACTCCTCGGAGGAGAAGTCCGTGTAGCTCGGAGAAACGAAGCCGGCGAAACTCTTCGATCTTGAAACCTCCTCTGGCTGCTGCGTGGTTGTTTGCTCCTCGCTCAGGTCCTCGTGAACTGCGTATCCGTTTCCGGTTTTGTTGGTCGGCACGGTTGACAGTTCGATGGAACTTTGATTCGATTCGTCGATCGGGGTATTCAATTTTTCGCCTATCGTGTCGTTCAAGAAGTATTGAACATTCTTATTCTCTTTGATCGGCTCTCTGTCTTCAACAGTTCTGTGCGTTGTAGCAGTTAAAAATGGCTCCGTGGAGACTATCAAAGACAATTCCGTCGTGCTGGGAACCGGAACAGGCCTCCTCCTCCTCTTGATATAATTGTACTTGGGTTCTTTCCTCCGAGGATCCTCCACTACCTCGGTTTTATTCGTGAACTTCCCGACTCTGCTGAACTCCCCCTTCGGTTTCGAGTATCTGATCCGATCTTTGATCGTGTAGATGATCTTCGGAGGTGTCTCTGTCTCGCCAGAGTCCGAGGACGGAGTTTCGGGAACTTTCGATTTTTCTGTCACCTCGGGTACCATAGAAAACGTATCAGACGTTTTTTCAATAGAATCGCTGATCCTTTCCAAATTTTTAACTCCCTCGTCTTCGAATCGTCCAACGTTTTCCTCGCTCGACGTTGTTTCTTTGCTGCCATCGCCTAATCCCACCGACGATAGTTCAGAAGACCGACCGAAGAACTCTCGATGATCGTCCCTCGCGCCTCGTTTGTACCTGATGATCCTCCGACGATGATTGATCGGCCGCAATCCGTTCGGCGTCACCTGCACCAGCTGCAGCCTGCTCTTGCTCTTCTGCGGTACTCTAACCCTTTTGTACAACAATCTTTGTCCGTTGAAGTACCTCGGCGGAGCCATTCCTCCAACCTTCACGTCCGAACCGCTCGAGTGTTCCTCGCTGTTCGAAGACTTCCTGTCTTTCTCCTTCTTCCCGCCCTTCGTCGCGTTCGAGGATGTGTTAGTTTTAACTATGTCGATCTCGGTGACTTCAGCTTCTTTGGATGTCGGGACCGTGGTGATCTCCTCCACTTGATACGAATTCGCCATGTTCTTGATGGTCCCCATCACGTCCTCGTAGACCTGGTTCTGATAGGGTGTGTACAACGACGACACCTCGCTGGCGGCCGGAAGCGGCCGTCTGATCATCTTCTGCGGCCTTCGAGGCTTCACGTATCTCACGCTGCTGCTTTTTATCCTGACCACTCGAGGCCTAGACCCCGCCACCGGTCTCGAGTAGCTTTTGACGCGAACGCGTCTAGATCTTGGTGCTCTTGCGCTCGTGGACTTCGGTTTTCGTTGCCGAGGTTGGCTCTTATGGTTCTGATGGTTCTCCGGCCTCTTCGACGACTTCTGCACTACATTCTCGTCGTCCTCCTTCGGGAAAAGCATGATTCTCGAAGCGAATTTCTTCGGGTTCACTTCCAGATGCGGCAGCGGGTCTTCCACCTCTTTCTCCAGAAACAACGGATTGTCGAACGGGTCGTCGTCGAAGTACTTCGCTTTGAAGCAGTCCAGCTTGTCCCCCAGGCCCTTCAGACGTTGAGGATTCTCGTTCACGCCCTTCTCAGCAATTGGTTTCTCCTCTTCCGGTAGCACGTCCAAGTTTGGCTCCACCTCGTCGCAGTGCTTGTAAACGTCCCGGGACTTGTAGAAGTTCATTCGCCCGTACGTCTTCCCTGGAACTTTCTGAGGATCCGTCGCGTACCTCAGAGCTGAAGGGTTCGGCAATTGCTCGTTTTCATAGAACGGATACTTGTCTTTGTCCACGGTCGACTCTGTGGTAGTGACACTGTCAGCATTCTCTTCTTCGGCGATTTCCTCCACGTAGTCGAAATCTGGGACTTCCGGTACCTCCACCTCGATCTTCTTCTCTTCGTCATTTTCATCCTCTTCTTGTTCTTCGTTGTCGTCGAATCGAGCCTCGATCTCTTTGTTGATCACATCGTCGGTTATCTCCGGTGACTCCTGTAGGAGATCTTCGTGACTCTTCATGGTTGGTTGGTCTTCTTTCACTGAATCCTTTTCAATTTTTTCTTCAGCTTCGTCAAAGGGTAAAGACTTGCTTTTTCGTTGATATAGATCTTCGTCCGTTTTGTTCGAATCGAAGTGTATTTCAGAGTCAACTTCGCGATGACTTCTCTTGGGTCTTAAAAGTTCACGATTGATAATTGTCTCCTTGTTTCCTTTCCTCTTCTCACTTTCAATTTTCTTACTGCTCGCATCTACTTCTTCTTCGTTTATTTCTGACACGATTTCTGACATATTTCTGGGTTTGCTTTCCTCTTTCTTCTTCTCGCCGACCACCTTCTCAAAATCATCTGTGACATTGTCATGTCGCTTTTCAATCTTATTCGGATTGCTTCCTCCGTCCACGTTCTCCAAGTCGTAATCCCTTTCACGAGAAGATTTCTTCAGTTCCACAGCCAAAATTTTTCTACCGTGTCCAACAGACTCGCTTGCCTCGTTCGAACCGATCTTCGTCTCCCCCAAAATCGTTTTATCCTGTTCAACAGTGCCATTTGTCCGGGTTAGGATTAAACCGTTCTTCGCATCCCCCAAAAAGTTTTTATCATATCCAACAGATCCGCTTGTCTGGTTCAAACCTTCCTCTACTTCTTCCAAAATTTTTCCATCATGTTCGATAGTCCCGCTTGCCTCGGTTAGGTTCAAACGTTTCTTCAGCTCTGCCAAGATCTTTTTACCACGTTCAACAGCGCCACTTATCCGATCTAAACCTTCCTCCGGTTTTCTCCGTCCGGTGCTCATTCGCAACTTCTTTCCATCATCACTGCCGTTCCAGGTCGCCGATCCTCCCCCGATTCGCACCTTCTCCCGATCGTCCTTAGAAGCCTCTAATTCACTCGGAGCCTTTCCCTCCTTCTCCCCGTCCACCGGCAAACCGGCAAAAGAAACGCTTTCTCGTTCCCCAAGCGAGACCCCGTCGACCGCCGATCCACGCGAGCCTTCTCCTCGATCGTTCTCGCCGGATCTCGATTTCTTGTCGATTGGTCTGCCCGGCGTCGTACCGATCGTATCCGGCACGGGCCCCACTTCCACGCCGCGTGTCACTTTCCGCCGCGGATTTCTCTCGGCAGCGGCCAGCGAATTTTTCGCTGCTCGTTCTATTTCACCCCGATTCGCCGCGGCGTTGTTTGCCGATTGTTTTGCGATCGGCGTGGAACCGCCGGTTTCGTCACCGCTCTCCCGCCCCGCGGATCTTCTTTCTCTCCTTTTTGCGCGCGATCTGCTAATCGCCTCTATCGCCACGGGTCTGAACCCCGGCCTGGGAACGTTCCTATTTCGTTTCGGCTTCGCGTGATCGGCTTCTTTGCGGCCACTGTGATCGACGATCGCGGTTCGAAGCAAACTGCTCGACGGCTGCGAACTTCTTTTGCGAGCCAACGGAGCCGAACCGCTCCTAAATAATGGCGACCCTAGTTTCACGCTTCCGCGAGGACTGTACGGGATAACATTTTGATAAGAATTCTCCCTCTGAAGTACCGGAGGCCGCATTTCAGCGAGACCCTCCATCCACTTAAGCAAATACAAATTGTTTCGTGGAGGACTCGAGTGTTGCTTTCTGGCACCCTCCTCTTCGTTCCTCAGATGCATCAGCATCTTCACGTAGTTCGGACTCAGTAACATACTTCCTGGAGTTGTATTTTCTTTGCTATTGTCATTGACAGGATTCGGTGTCGCTGTCTCGGAGGATTCAACTGGTTTTACAGACTTGTGTCGCATGGTGATCTTGTATCGGGGTTTGCGGTTGATGATAGTCACCGGATCGGAGAACACCTTGTCGAAACTTGCTTCTTCGCTGTCTAAATTACTGGTAGGTTCTAACACGAAGCCGGCGGCCTCGTTTGTCCCTGTTTTCGGAGGTTGTTGAACGTTAAGAGGCTGCCATTTAAAGTCGTGTTCATTCGTATCGAACGCTCCGAACGTTGCGAGCTGCTGTTGTTCGGAATATCGAGGATCGACCAACGTCTGCGCTAACTGTTGTGGATTCAGGATCGCCGAATCGACGACGGGAAATGGCGTCGTTAAGTCCGCGTAAGCAGAGTAAGGAGGAATTGCGTTCTCCACGCCCGGGGACGGTGACAAAACGTTTGGACTCGCGGTAGCCGAATCAACGATGAACGGACTTAGCGTGGTGTATTGGTTCTGCTGCGCCTTGAAGTAGTCCCAGAAGAGCTGGCTGTAGCTCACTGTCGTTGGATTCTGGCCGCCTTGGAAGTCAACGATCTCGCTTCCGGCTGGAGGGTTACCTTCCACCAGGTACCCGTGCGTTTCCGAAGGTCCGTTCGTCAGCATCTCGATATTATTCGCCATGGTCGTTGTCTCTTCTAGAGAAATCACTTCTCGATCAACCGGAGTCCTCAAAGTTGAATAATTCTCCGCGTAACCGTCATTGCCTTGCGAGTTTTTCGACTGTCTCTGTTCCCCCACCTTCTCATCAGAATCTTCGTCAAATTCTTCCGTGGACGAAGACTTTTGTCGTTTTCCACTTCCATCCCTGTGGCTATTTCGTCTATAATCGCCCTTCCTCGGCGATGAGGTCACACTTTCCAGCTTGCTCGAAGCGCCTCCCAATTTACTGATCTCAACGCCCTTTTCAATTTCCTCGACCTCTCTCTCCAAGTCCTCTTGCAATTTCTGCACCCCGGTCTCAGCGACCAATTTAGGGTAGCCACTCTTCGTCCATCGGGTCTCTTCGTCATCCATTCCTCTATGATCCGTGGTGGCCTCGTCATTATCTCCGTTATCTTCGTCATAGTCCTTGAACTCTTCAGGGTCGATCCTCCTGTACTTCTCGGGCTCGCGCGAATTTTTCTCGTTGTCGTCACCGTCTCCCGAGTTCTTTCTCCTACTCAGCTGATCTTTGACCTTCCTAGCGTAACCTTCGTCGAAGTCAGCGTCCCTGACGTGCCCAGCGTGATCGTAGGCCGAGTCCTCGTAGCCCTCTTCCGTGTAGACGGTGTTCACCTTCGAGTTTCTCACGACTTTTCTCAGCCTGGCTGCGTTCTCCCTCTCCTCCTCGCTCTTCGCGTTCTCGAACGCCCTTTTCCGGGGCAACCTTCGCACCGTGTGCGTCCGTCGCACTTGCGCGTACAATCTCGACGGGACTTCCTCCGAAGAGACGTCCCTGGGCTTCGTTGGCTTGGCCCATGTCCCTGGAGCCGTGTATTTCGGCCTGGTGGACACTTCCTTCGACAATTCGTGCTCCGAATAGGGTATCGCATGATCCGCTGGACCCTCGGGATCCTCTTCTTCCGAAGATCGACTCTCTTCGTCGTCCGGAGGATTCGCGAACCTGTTGTAGACTATAGTCTCCGAGGATTCGGCTGGGTCCTCTCCCGACGAAGCGCTCGATCCTGTCGAGAGCTCGTTGATCAGGGAGTCGTTCTTGTCGTCGTCGCCTGTTTCTACGTGTTCGTTGTTCAGAGAACGATTGTTTAATCCTCTGGACGGATTCGGGCCTCCTGTGTTTGCAAGTGTTTCGGATAGGCACACCAGGAGAACGATCAACAACCGACAAATTGGTACTCGACTCATCGCGTTAGTCTGATTTTGCCATCGCACTTGGTCCCATCGAATCGAAGTTAGAGTTCTCCGTTTATCGGGGGTCGTTCATCTCGACTATGCTCGCGGTACCAGAAATCACGCATAACGCGAGCGGGGCCGATTTTATTTGAATTTTGTCAAGCACGTTACGTTGTCGAACTCTCGCACAATGGAGGATAATAGCTCACGTCCGTCGCCGGTGGGATAGAACGCGGAGAAATTGCCGTGTGGTTTTTCGAACGATACGTGACGGACGGTTTCCAATCATTTTCGAACGAGAACCGCCATCGAACTGTCCGCGGCGCCGTCGGCCTGGCCTAATTTATATTTTCTAGCGGATCCGAGAGGCAGAGGTAGGGTCTGAAACGGTGTTGTTCACGGACCGTGCAAGTCTAAACGCTGAACGGTTCTGTCACTCTCGATTGAATCGATCGGCGGATCGTTTCACTGGAAATGGAATAAAGAAATCCTCGGTTAGGCTGGCGCACGCGGGGAAACGATAATTGTAACGGCGCTATTTTTCTGCGCCGCTTTCCGCTCGATTCGGTAATTTGTGTCGAATAGCCGCCATCTCGTATCAGAAAGTTCATACTTCTTGCCGATGTACCTTCGATCGGACTCATTAAGCCGCAGGACACGCTAATTTCACTTTCCTGGGGACTTTCGAAGCCGGCGTCGCGTTAAATGGCGGATTTATTGATGCGAGACCCGACCTTGGAGAAGACTTTTTAACCATAACTTATTTTAAACGTCTCAACGCCGAGTCGATCGTGTTCTAAATTTCAAATTGAAATTTGGCTCGCTTTTGCTCATTGTATATCGATACGAAGATATAAATTGCAAGAAACAGAAGCCAAATAAAGGAGTCATTCTTTCTTTAATAACTTCGACAATTATTCTGATATTCTTTTAATCATTTCACTGGTTTAAATTGCATTCTCTCATTTTTGTTATAAATCCATGCAATCCGCAGTTCAATTATCGCATTTAGATAATGCGGATAATGAAACATGCATCCAAAACATTCAAACTGTGTAAATCATGTATCACAGTATCGCCTGAATAAGATTCATAGCACGTGGAGTAGGTTAATCGGCACCGCCTAACCGCGCATTGAAATCTCCTCGCGCGCTACCCAGGGCAATACTGCGGTAGCATAGATTGCTATCATGTAAGAAATAGTTAAAAAACCCGTGTTTTTCTTTGCGAATAATTTACACTGAATCCTCATAAATATCTCATTTGTAAATTTGTTTTATAGTAGAAGGGGGTATAACTAATTTGTTAATTTCCCAAATAACGACGAACTGTAATAAATGCACTGCGGGTCTTTATGCAAAATAAAAAATATTTGCATTGTTTGCAGGACACAGGAGCGAAATAAAAATTTCTTTCTTCTTTTCATTATTTTATTAAGCTAAAACCAATACGCTGGTGCCCTTAAATCTTTTTAATGTGTCCACTGCTTTAAATTGTACTTGCCCATTTTTGTCATAAATGCATAAAATCCGCAGTCTAGTAATAAGTAACATATTCTTTCAAGAACTGCTACACGGTGCTCGTTTAACGCCTAGCCATAGTTCCTTCACGCTAGCAACTACTGTTATCCAAAATGAATTCAATTATGATAACAGTACTCTCGAAGTTTACTGCGAAGCAACGCGTCGTTAATACACGCGGTACCATGCTTCGTTTTAAAAATTAAATTACTTCGCTGACATTTAATCGAGGTTCTTCGTGAAACATTCTCCATAATTGAAACTAGATCGTTATAACCGCTTGCCGAATGGAAGCAATTAAAGATAAAGATATGATAGCTCGATTATGATTTAATCCGATTGCAGGATTTAATTTTTCGACGATGGAAATCGCCAGTGAACCATGGTATCGCGAATAGGGATAAATACCGATTCCACAATAGCTCCGTTTCTAAGGCCCGAAGTTCAGTAACGTTTTATCCGGGGACCAGCAGAGCGGAGAAAACTATGGTTACGACGACACGGTTGGCGGCCTGACGCGGAAAGACTGGGCACAATCGCCTCGGCAGAAACTTAGCGAGCGAAACAAACGATTCACAGACGACTGAGCGAAGCAGAAAGCTTTGTGCTCTTGACTGTGGGTTGCCAGCCTCGTGTAAACGACTGTTTACGCGGTAAACAGTGCTGGTCGCTGTAATATTGGGTTGTCCGGAAAGTTCTGTAGTTGGCATTAGGATAGGTCTGAATACGTCAGAATAATTGAAAACAAATGGTATGTGTACACAGTCTAAAAAGGTGATCTTCCAGGCATTTTTAGAAAAAAGTTTGATTAGGATACATTCATTTTTGTTAGTTTTATACGCTCTTAAATACGGAAGGGAATAAAATGAATTATAGCCATCTGATGCTTTTTTCATCCAAAAGCTGCTGGAACTTCGTTGAGACGTGCTATTAACCCTCAGATTTTCATTTCTTTAGGTCAATACAAAATTCCCATAATGACAAAAACTTTAACTCTTTGGTCGACATGAGAAATCATATTTAAAAGTTTTTCGCCGAAAAACGCAAGTTGCGCGAAAGATGGAGGAAGATTATGGAACAAAATGGCACTTGTAATGATTCAATAAATGTATATCGAAATTTAAATGTACTGCGTTTGAGTTTCCCTTAAAAATCGGCACGAACTTTCCGGACAACCCAATACATCGACGTTCATTCTAAAATATTAACTAACCCGTCCCAAACCTGTGGGACTCGCATGAATCTCGAGGATTCTAGGAGACCTAGGAATGACAGGAACTTCAGTGATCGTAGAATTGTTTCATAAGGATTTTACGAAGTCTAGGCAATTTGGAACTTTTGTGGGTTTCAGTGTTACTGGAATTTTCACTGTTCTCACGAGTGCGAAAGATTACATTGAACTTAACGGCCTTGTAGTGCCGATAGATCTAGAAGGTCATCAAGGTACTTAAAGTGTCGATTTCCATGATGTTCCAGGCCTTGGGGACCATGGTCGTGTCAAAGATCAAGAGATCAATTTTTTGAGGATTATTTGAATGTTACGGACTTGGTATGCACTTTGTCTCGATCCTGAATCCAATTGTCAATTTTCTGTCAACCTAGAATCAATCATATTTTTCAGTTCTGTCTTAATTGTATAAGGTTCTGGTAATTGAACTCTGTAATTAAATTACAGTGTACTCCATCGGTTCACAGTCGATTACATCGTGTTCTACGAGCCTGTCTGTTATCAATTAGCAATTTACTCACGGTGGAAAAACAATATAGTAAAAAGGCACGTTGAAGATTGCTACACCATATATTTCATAGTTCACATGTCATGGGTATACAGCTGGTTGGCGGTAATTTATAAATTAATAAAAGTAATGAACAATAAATATAATAGAACTTGGTTCGTACAATATTACATAATTACAATGGGTTCGCGATTGCACCTGCCCCGCACGACCATAATACTTCTACAGGCATTACACGCTCACTACCATTCTACCGAGCAGTCTAGAATACAATATCGTTGTCTTGAATCATTGTCTGCAACTCGTCGACCAAATTCCATGGTTATGTGCCTCTCGTGGTACGATCGAACGATGAAAGCGAATTTCCAACGACGAAGAACGAGTAAGAATGATTTTCTTCGTTACAAGGATACGTGTCGGAAGAGAAATAAATCTACTAAGGTTACAATAACGCCTCGCGATTGTCGCGATCGGTCGACGCGAAACCGCAACTAATTACGATATCTTTACAGTAGATACGATCAGGTACTCCGAAGGGAACGAGACGTCGTTTAGGACGCGATCACCGGCTTCCACGAGTTCGAATCCTCACGAACCGAGACAGATTGCGACTCGGCCGATTGCAGCATCGACGCTTCCGGTCTGAAGAAGTCTATAATCGGATGGTAATTGTAATTGACCCGCCTCTGCGGTTCTTGGTACTCCTCGTCGAACCCGCCATTTTGCAGCCTCGATGAGGCGTCCACGTCGAGATCGTACGGCTGGCTAAACCTGTACATTAAAAACGAGTTTACAGCTACTCCAGATTTAACGAACGTCGAGTCATCTGTTTTCTAATGAGTCAGAGTTCCTTCGAATTGTTCTTGTCCTTTTCATGATTACCTGTTCCCAATCGAACTGTTGCTCGCCGGTTCCGTGTTCTCTTCGGCGTGCGACGTCGACTCCCTTCGGAACGGCGGTCTGCTCGGTCTGCTGGGTCTAGAACCTTTCAACAATGGCCCCGGGATGTAGCCGGGAGCCCTTGTGTTAGGCGCGTGTTGCTGTGGCAGCTTGTTGTCGAAGGGCCTTGAACCTGAAGACGATGGCTTCTTCGGCCTCGGCCTTACCGGGAGAGAGATGGACGTTCGGCTCGGCTCCACTACTGGCTTTTTGTTGCTTGAACCTACTCGACCAAAAGGAGGCAATTATTCATCCTGCTTCACCGAAAATTACTTGCCAGCTAATCATTAGATAAGAAAATAAAAATTGTTTGCCTCATTTACAAATAACAGGGGCCAAGTAAAGATTCCTTTCTTCTTTTAACAATGTTCACAAGCTGACACCGACATGTTAATATTCTTAAATATTTTTAACGTCTTCATTGATTCAAATTGCATAAAATCAGTCTACTAATCGTATCAGTCATATCTAGTCAGTCGCAGTCTACTAATCATATTCTCATTGAAATCTCTTTCGGATTTGAGAATTTCGTTATTTAGGTTTTAATTTGCTACATTTAGGATAAGCGATAGTGGCATTTTCCATCCTCGTGGAATTCATAAAATCTTTGATGACATCTCGTAAATTATTTTGAGAAGAATTCTATTTTAGTTCAGCTTCAGCAAAGAAGCTGTGAAAACGTGACTTACATGTAAATCGTTGTGCTCCAGAAATAATACGAGCTAATCTTATCGAGATAATAAATTTGTTAAAATTTTGTTCCAGGTTATTACTCAAATTTGTATTGAAAATGGAAGAAAGCTGTTATTAATATTTTCTATTTCATAAATTGTTTTTAACGAGAACTCCATTTTGTTTTAGCATGAACCAGCTGTAATAAAATTGTGACTTATATGAGCCTAAATCGTGTTATTCTAGAAACTACATGAATCGTTGTTAGAAACGAATGGTTACCAGAAATGTTGTAAAATTGTAACTCAAAACTGTACCAAGGGAGGTGTCAAAACTCGAAGCGAACTTGTTCAAATAGTTCAGCTTCGAACCGTCCTCGTAATCCTCTTTTTGGTCGCTGGTGGTGATGAAGTCTGACCCGGGGAACGATTCCTTGATCTTCGACGCCGGATCCTTCTGATGAGGTGGGAACAAATCGGCATAACCGTGGACATGGCAGCTACAGCAAGATGGCACCTTGAATATGTCCATATGCAGACCGAGTTTGTTGTCCCAGGTCAAAAGTCTGTGGTAGTTGTACACTTGCACGCAGGACGAGCGATAATTTTCGGAGATGAAGGAGCAACTCGACTGCGCACTCCTGAAACAAATTTATGTTCAGCATTATTTCCTCGGGCTACCAAATTGCAGTTCGACTGTGGTCTTTCCAGGAAGCTGCGGAGGAAAGCGAAGAATCTAAAGGGCAGTTCGATTCCTCCACCGCAAATCGTTCTTCGCCAAGTAACGATTTTGTTCGCTCGGTCGTAACGGAGTGACCAATTTCAATTTTCACGGGAAGCAAATTGGAATAGCTCGGCGTAGTGTTTTCTTTTTTCCGTTTTGAGAAAGTGTGAAGCGAATCGGACAGCGGGATATAGGAGACTGCTTCCGATACGAAAGTGGTTGCGAGACAGCTTATAGAAATGGATAAAATCGAAAGAAACCTTCTAAACCAACGTTGACACTTGTCGACCTTCAATACATCTCCATAAACATGGCAAATTTTCTTTGTTGTTACCGTTGCATTGAATCCCGCATGAAAATGAAAAAGTATGCAATGACGAATATGATCCTCGGAAGGTACGGACGCCGCCATTTTATTACGGGGTTGTAAAAAAAATTATACTTCTTAGAATATTTTGAACACAGGCTGCTTTACCAAAAACAGTAAAAGAATACGTGTTTCTTCTTCAACGATCGGTACAGAAGATAGCAAAAACAAATTCTTAGCAAATAATTGATTACTTATGGATACCCCTAATATTTACTTACGAACACTTTTCCAGTCTCAGCGTCTGCGTGTGTTCGCCAGTATTGATTATGTACTTCCAAATCCCGGAAGCGGCTCTGGCCAATTGTGGTCGCGCATATTTAATAATCGACGGACAGGTGAAGCCCTCTTCGACGTTCTCGAACGAGCCGCTCGTGTCAGACCTCCTGGATCGGTATCAGTAAAATTCTAATCAATTACGATAGCAACAACAACAACAGCTTTACTCTGAAGCAAAAGTGAAACATGAAGTGACTTTTCGAAAAGGAAATCTCTAACCGCAGCTGATATAATAATAAATCGCACGTTAACACTTTGACTGCCAAAACCAGAAACCTCAAAAATTCCGTAAAATCGAAGTAAGTTATTTAATGAAATAAAAATTGAAAAAAATTAAATGTACGATATTGAGTAGTCCTCCAACTTTCTTGCACTTTACAGATCCTAATTAAATTTGGTACAATGAATATGTTAACGTAAAAATGCATTTTAAAACCTGGACAAATAATTCCGTCACCCACATATGGGTGACATGGCAGTCAACGTGTTAAAGTTGCAGTACCCTCAGATGTATAATACTGATCGCAATGGTGTTGCGTTACTTTCAATGGCTGGCACTTTTTACTCCTAAGTGAGCGCAGCACGCTATGCCATTATGCACGGCTGTTAGCAAAGTAAACGTTCAGTAGGGGCATTGTACATGCCCTGACATGTATAGTGAGTAATGAAAGTGATACGACTAATATGAATTCTGTATTATAATGAATACTCTTCATTTTACAGAAAATTGTGTACGAATGTAGTACATGCAATGCGTAGAAGCATGTGAAATACAAATTGAACAACCTAATTTACAAATATTCTTTTCACTGCCGTCAGATTTAGAAATTGTAATCGTTTTATTAATGTTTAAACATCACCTTCTGATTTCGTTGCTCTCGTATCGATTCTCGTACCGTCCATCGTATTTATTCTCGTAAGAAAAAGAAACTGGCAGGCTCTCGCCGGAATCATCAAAATCCTGTGAT
The DNA here is from genome assembly GCF_050948215.1 of Halictus rubicundus. Classification (NCBI taxonomy): domain Eukaryota; kingdom Metazoa; phylum Arthropoda; class Insecta; order Hymenoptera; family Halictidae; genus Halictus; species Halictus rubicundus. The sequence continues at coordinate 8,859,996 of NC_135152.1, forward strand.
TTGTAGTCAGTCAACAAAGCCGCGACCATCTCTTTGTTGCCCCTCAGGCTTCTGGTTATTGCCTCACTAAACAAATTTCATTCGATTAGTCTCAATAGCCAACGACCACTCGATAAAATTTTATATCGCGAGCTCAAAGGAATTACATAAAATTCTAGAAGAATAATATCGAACCGACTCTAGAATAGTGTGTTAGGGTAATTCGCACCGCTCCGAATCCGCATTGTTATCGAAAGAATTGTACGCGCGCTTCGCACGAAGAAAAAGGAAACGAAAGTTCCCGCTTTCTCCAATTCCCTAACACCTTTTCCTCGCGTCCGAACTTCCACGGTGCTTAATTAAGTATGAAAATTGTTACAAGGGCATAAAGTGGAAATGTCTGTTGCGCAACGAATCCACAAGTTCCACGGAACACGGAGGGAAAGGCTTTCTTCTATTTTAACGAGCCGCGAATTATGTTGTTACTATTGTGAAACCGCGCTCCCCTAATTGAAGACGGCTGTCGTCGCGTTAGAGAAAGTGCATTGAAAATTAGTCGGAGGGAATTGTTGCGCAATCGAACGTTCAGTTCCGGTGAAATGAGCGGGGAAACGTGTGATATGGGGCTCACTGTGGATAATCCGTCGCCTCGAGACAAACTGTCTTCGTGAAGAAAGTGCACTCCTTCTCCGTGGGGTCCCTCCTCGTGTCGCTTGGTCGCCTTGATGGTCTGATCAACGGATTTCTTGTCAGATCTGAAAAATCACGTTCGTCCATTTTCCTTTTTGCGTAAAACATATCACATTCGATCAGAGCTCAATTTCATTTGAGCTCCCCCGCAACCTATTTAAGTGTCTAGTTAACGCGTTAACTGCCATGTCGGTCACATATGACTGACAGTGATTTTTGACTATTTATTAAGAATTTTATTAAGCTCTTTAGCATCCCTTATAATACATTTAAAATTTCCAGTTTCGCCTTCATTAATTAAATTACTCTGATTTGCTAAGAATTTCTGGGAATGATATTTGCCACTTAACGTGTTAAAAATCCGAGTAGAACTGTTATTTTTAAGTAGCAACTTTTTCGGAGGGGCTATATTACCCAGGAAAAATGTCCAACGATTTTTCTAGGAATATTCCTAAAAAATTACTTTTCAGATTTTGAAGTCTGAATGGCCCAGGAAAAGTATAAAGCTTCCACGTATAAAATATTTATTTGTTAGATATTGACCTGCGTAAACGTTTCTCCGATTCGTTGGCGACGGTCTTCGTGGAGGAGGGGGTCGATAGGTTGGTCGTTTTCTCAAATTAGGTCTGATGATCTTTAACTCCTGTGCCTGTAGCAAAGAAACATCATTAATAGATCGCGGATGTTTATGCAATTTGCAATTTTTGTAGACGCATCGTAAGAAAGTGGAATCAAATAAAATGTTATTTCCAGTGGAACTACCCTTTGCAGATCTGAGGTGAATAAAAATCGTACCAAGTTTTGTCGAATGTTATAACCTAGTATTTTTTGAAAATTTTCAGTAGCCATAAATGCATAAAGATCCGCAGTCTAATCATTAAAGAAAATTTGATGCATCGAAGAAGTGTTACTTAACGTAGATATCTCAGATCAGTGATCATTTGAATATTTCCATATACGTAACAAAAAATTAAGATAATTCAGAACGAAGAAATCTGGGAATTCCCCATAGCGTTAAACTACATAAATTGCAGCCTGGAAGTGCTCGCGCGAGAACATAAGCACGAATGTGTCCTCTTGGGAATTCCTGTGCTGGAACACTGCCAACACTGCGTTAAACTATGGCGGAATATGCATAGTTTTAGCCCACAATGAGATTAATATGGATTGTTACACAAGAAATTGTGTGTTACACGAACCAGAATGTCGGTCTTTGTTTTAGTTCATGGGGACAGCGAACAAAATGTTTTGAATATGAATTCGTCAAGCATGAAAGTTTCCACGCATGACTGTTCGCGACGCATTGTCTCCCGTAATTTGTTCGAGGCTTGGAAGAGGCTCTCGGAATTTTCTACGAAAATTCTTCTCGGAGAGAAACAACTCGGAAACCAGTTGGTAAAAATTGAGGAGTATTCTCCGGTGAAGTTTGAATAGAGGCATGTTTATTCAGAACGGGGGAGAAGAATTTCACCATGATTTATTATAGGGAAAAGTTTTAAAACCGACTTTCTAGCGATCTTTTGTGCAGGAAGGCAAACAGACGTCAATCGCTCGCGCTTCGTTACGGGTGTACTAATATTGACTCAGCAACGCGAAGTTCCTATTTACTATTCACAATTCACAATTTCCATTTAATGAGATGATTGTGAGTCTCATCGAAGACCACTTATCACGAGGAAAGTCCGTCACGATGAAAATGAACCTTATTAACCGCCATAAAACTCTGTAAAATCTGTCAAAAAAAAACAAAAAAAAAACACGGAGACATGATTTTAGTAAAAGCTGAGTCAGCCGCGTGCAGGCAATGCAACTCCATAAGAGAACAATACTGGAATATAAAACAAATAACAATGAGAAAAATGTGAAAATACAGAATTTTCGAACGGTACAGAAATTAATTTGCATACAGATGGAATGACGAAATGCGTTGGACGTTCAACGTTGGAATCAATTGTCTGAAGCTGTACACAAAATTATTGTGCTCCTGTCCAATGCAATGGAAAATTGATCTTTACCTCAGGTAATTCTTCTGGTGTCTCTTCGTCGCCTGTAGCATCCTCGGTTATCACCTTGCTGATGTCTGCGCTTACCGGAAGTGTAAGTCCTCTGCTAGCATTTTGTCGAGTTCCACTGCTAATGGACGATCGAACCTTTTTTGAAACCAAAGGAACCGAATAACTAGAAATTCTACGCAGAAATATCTCGCAAGTTCTATGATTTAACACTATTGTACTTTTTCCTTCAAGGGCAATTAGATATTGAACAATACGTGCTTTGAGATCAAGGAAATTTTAAACGAAAAATTACATCTGCAACAACGCCGTTCCAACTTCAATTTTATCGAATATAATTTTCCCGTATTTTTTACCGTGTTAACGCGTCGTCAGGACGCTGCTGGTAGACAGTGGCACACAAAACAGCCGAAAATAATCCCGAACTTTCTTTCCTCCCAATTCCGTTGAAACAAGTTCGTCAAGATACGAGTCGTTTTAACTATAATTAGCGTAGTGCCTTGTCACGCGGGCAAGTAGAAAAACCTCTTTCGCTCACCGAAATCTTCGTCGTCCTGTTCTTGAATTGCTCGCCGGTGATCTTGATGGACGTGACAGTCGTCTGGTTGTGTTCTTTACGGTCGTTGAAGTCTGAATCTTCTTTCAAATCCTCCTCAGCACCGGCATTAATCGAGGATAGTAGCACAACTGCCTAGAGAATAAAATACCATAATCACTTCGTGTCTACGCACCCACAAAATCAACTTGTTCGAGTAATTGCTAGGTTACATTCGTGATATCTATCGCTAATTTTCGGCAACAGGTTGATCATCTTTGATTTCGAAAACTGTCCTAAAATTCAGTTTATACTTTCAAGTTCTGCTTTTTTGAAAATTTATTCCAGCCGTGGAAAGATATTGTTACTGATATCACTGTTTCACTGTCATTGGACCATCTGACTAAGTTAAATTCCGAAAAATAGGTCCTGAAGTATTTTTATAGTCAAAATACATGTCCAATCGCGCATCTTTAATTTGCATGATACAAGTCCGAAATTTCAGAAGAGTGGACATTTCTAATGACGAATTATTCCCAAAATGAAAATTATGTTTCGAGACATTATCTCTAAACTTTCTAGAGATTGTATCGCGACTCTGCTTCGGAGATGAACATTTCCAAAATGCTCTCCGTGTGACTGTCCAGCATTTTTTGATTAATTTCTAGTAGTTCCGACGACTGCGGTGCCTCCGGCGAGCTCCACGTGAATTTTAATTACCCGAGGAGATAAAACGCGAGGTCCCTAACAGTGCCAATTAGTATTCCCAACGAGGACGCTAACCGCTTCAGCATAAGGCCATTAAATTAATCAGCCTCGTTAATAAGCCCCCGCTTATTCCGAATTACGGTACACTGAGCGACCGATACTATATCATAACGCGACTTATAACGACTTATAACTTCGTGTGTACGCGGATAAAACGATCTAACCGTCCCTTTTTCTTTGAGTAATTAATTCTTTCCCGCTTAATGTGGAATTTACGAGCCACTGGGGAGAACAAGAAACGAGAATAAAGATTCGTTCGCTGGCCCGAAAACTGGTGTTGCCTGTTCAGCTTCCTTTTCTCTCTCTCTCTCTCTCTCTCTCTCTCTCTCTCTCTCTCTCTCTCTTTTATTTTATTCTCGCGAATTCGCCGGGTGCAATGCACCAAACGCGAAGAATACGCCTTATCGGTCGCAGACGATCGTTCCATGCCGACCGTTTCCCTCTCATAATCGCGATTCGCGCTTCGAACGATAGAATTTCCCGAATAAGACAATAGCACAATTCCACTATTATGAGCGCGGGAAGTGATCGCGGGGAAACGTTGCGTGGGCCCTCTCGTTTGCCAAGTCGATGGGCTAGGTATCAAGCCAGAAATCTTCTTTCTCTGCACTTCACATAACCGGAAGTAACTGCGCGGACACAAGTCGCCGCGAAATAATCATCGACGCGTTTGTGTTAAAGAATGAATGAATTTCCGAACCAAAAATTGTGTTGGAAAATGAATAAATTTCGTCGGTGAAACGTCAGAGTCGCGTTAGAAATATGTACATAATATAAGAGCAATACAAAACTACTAAAAAATGGTAGTACGTACGTAAAGCAAATAAAATTCAACAACTAAGATGCAGATTAAACGCAAACATATATCTGGAAAACTTTACATCAGGAATTGCTTGACGCACGAAGAAAATTTTATTGGAAAACATGTTGGAAGTTTCGACAAATGTTTCGACCCAATGGCGGAGTTAATATTTTTAAAAATAATTTTTCTTGTCAGACAGACTAGAGGTTAAGGCACCGTGTCAATGGTCAATGAAGCAATTTCTATACTTCTAAGGAACCTTTCACCCGTCGATCACATGGTCCCTCGATCGTGAATACTGATGTATGCAAATTTCGGGACAGGAATTGATAAAATGTCTTAATCGTTTGTAACCATGCTGATGAAATGTGTTTTACGATATTGCAGGTACGAGAATTGGGCAAGGTCGATTTATAAAACGCGAATAAAGAAGATGAATAATCACCTCGATGGAAATACAAGGTTAGTATTTGAAAATACGGAGGCGTGGTGAGAAATTCCAGTTTGTTTATTTTCTAAATGAAAATGCCAATTCGACGACAAGTCCGAGTGAAATTGAACTTTTCTCTCGCCGAAGAGGAAAAAAACACTGATAAATGTGTCTTCCACGATTATCGAGATAAACGGCGCCGGTGAAAGTGACGTTGTTGTAAATGTCCGACTAGATTCGAGCAAAACGAGTGTTTACGTCTTCGTAGACGATATTTATTAATTCGACATCAGACTGGAAGTTCGAGATACACGGCCGTAAAGCAGCGTATCGCCCGATCGGTCCAATGAATCAACGACTAATTGGCGACAGTGCATCGATTCGGTGGTGATTTTCATTTATCACGACCGCCTAGTTTCTCTCGACGGAATTTAAATAAAGTTGTGTAACTTTCACGATGATACGGAATCACCGAGCGACGAGGGTAACTTTCTAAAATATGAATTTTTGATAATGACGGGGCTTACCGGGTTCTGGCGGTTCTGCGTGAAAGCGTTCGGTCCTATAACAAATGGGGAAGTCCGTGGAGAGCAGCAACATTAATTATGATGTAGGTGACATTAACGGAAATCGTCCAGGTTAAACCTGAATTAGCTTGGAATTAGGTTTGATAGGCTCGAATTCGGCTTTGCGATAGACAGGACTTAGTCCTGACTTAGATTACACTATAAATTTCACTGATGGCTATAGCGTCCAAAACTGAGACTCAGAATTTTAAAATTCACCGATCACAATTCTAATTTCCAATGCTAATTCCACAACATGGCATGGAAAAATCAAAATTTAGAATTTTCCACGCAGAAAAATCCCACTTTTAAAATTCACTGATCACAGCTCTAACTTTCACTGGCGTGACCCAGCACCGAAATATCAGGATTTAGAATTTCCTGCACAGAAAGAGGCAAAATTTAGAATTTTCCACGCAGAAAAATCCCACTTTTTAAACTCACTGATCACAGTTCTAATTTCCATTGGCGTGACCCAGCATCAAAAAATCAAGCTTTAGAATTTCCTGTACAGAAAGAGGCAAAATTTAGAATTTTCCACGCAGAAAAATCCCACTTTTTAAACTCACTGATCACAGTTATAATTTCCACTGGGTGACCCAGCATCAAACAATCAACATTTAGAATTTCCTGTACAGAAAGAGGCAAAATTTAGAATTTTCTACACAGAAAAATTCCACTTTCAAAATTCACCGATCACAGTTCTAATTTCCACTGGTAATTCTTTCGCTTAAAAAAAAATTAAGAATTAGAATTGTCTAGAGAGAAAAGAAAAATTTTAGAATTCACCGATGGAACTGGTGTGATTTTAAGCTACAAGTTAAGTGGATTAAGTTGAAAGTGTAATACGTCGAAATAAATCCTCTGTCAGATCATAATTGAATTAGACTAATCAGGTGAACTGGATCGTGTCCCGGGTGGTCCCGTATATTTGCGGGAAGAGGCCCGAGGGCACTTTGCGTGGAACTTATCTGATTCAACGCTGTCAGCTTCGCTATCGCTGCGGGCATTGCTAGTAGCATTGACATATCGCGCTGCAGTGTTGTGATTTTCGCTAATACTATTACCTAGAACAATGCTCTGCCATGTGTTAACACTATCATGGTCGATGATCAATGTCGTGGCTTGACAGTGGATATTATCTTTTCGATTACCACGTGTACGAAGTAAACTAGATCTTTTCTCGTATGAATAACCCAAATGTTTAATTTATCTTTTCCTGGGAAGTCACGCCTCCTGAGCATAAACAATTTTAAATTGAATTTAACGCAGCTTCTACGATTACTTCTTGGAACATTCTGTAAACTCGACCGTGTAAAATTGACACACTTGTTTTGCCTAATTAATTTGATGCGATGCTTAACATCCGCGGTGCGATTGGGACAGACCGGTGCGAAATCTAAGGTCCGATAAACTTGAAAGCCTAAGTGTAATAAAGCCTGCGAGAACGAAGTGTAAACGCTGTCAGGAAGTGGGAAATGCGAGAGAGCACGCGCGGAGACCCGATGCATAATGCCACGTGAAATAACCGTAAAAGTGGAAATTCCAACATATCCTCTGCTGTTTGCAATCAGCGTTGACCCAGTAACCATGATGCTCACCAGAAGGAAGAGCTACGATTTCACTGACTGATCCTTTTCTTTTGTATCGCTGTTCGTCATCGCTTCTTAGCTAATAGTCTACAATTTTCAGGATGTTTCGCAACTCCCTATTATAGTTATGACAATGCGTTATCAAATAGCTGCAACGATCCTTTCCATTTTGTTGCTTGAACTATATTAACTGTGAGAAACCGTCGTATTGTTCCTCTGACCCTTTACGAAACTCCGTAAAGAACTCTTTATCCACGGAAAACATTAACATTTGACGCTACGCCTTCCAACAATTACCACACGATCCTCCAAATTAGGGAATTCACATCCAAGAATTTCTTAACAAACTTAACAGCATTCACAAAAAGTTCCCATTTCCCATTTCCTTCCCAAAGAGGCATAGTAATTTAAAAGTTTCGATAGGAGAAGGATTCGAATGTTCATGGAGACTGTGAAACGCAACGAACGCGTTTTCTAGGACAACAATTAGCCAAGTCGAATGCGTTATGACAATGCGTTATCAAATAGCTGCAACGATCATTTCCATTTTGTTGCTTGAACTATATTAACTGTGAGAAACCGTCGTATTGTTCCTCTGACCCTTTACGAAACTCCGTAAAGAACTCTTTATCCACGGAAAACATGAACATTTGACGCTACGCCTTCCAACAATTACCACACGATCCTCCAAATTAGGGAATTCACATCCAAGAATTTCTTAACAAACTTAACAGCATTCACAAAAAGTTCCCATTTCCCATTTCCTTCCCAAAGAGGCATAGTAATTTAAAAGTTTCGATAGGAGAAGGATTCGAATGTTCATCGAGACTGTGAAATGCAATGAACGCGTTTTCTAGGACAACAATTAGCCAAGTCGAATGCGTTCAATTTGAATCTAATTGAAGAAATCGAGAACTTTCGAATGGTCTCATTATCCTCTGGCACGCAATTTACAATGAGTCATGAATTTTGAAAGGAAAGATGAATTTTCACAAGGTTTGTCGCCGATGCGTTCGCGCGTTCTCTGAAAATGGAAACAGCGGCGGCCACGATCGAATGCAACTTTCTAACATCGTCAACGGTCCAGGACGCGTGTCTGACATTTTCTGTGCGCAGACTACGTTTTTCTTGTCAAGAGATACGACGCGCTTAATACGCATATGACTTTCATTATCAACTTTCGTGGACGTTAGATTATCATCGGGAACTTTCACCGGGTTTATCGAGTTCAGGAGACATAAATGCTTGTCATTAAACTACAAGTCACAGTCCTCTCGGATCCTCTCGGCGGCTGATCAAACGGAACGCGACGCGATGCTGAAGAAAAAGTATTTTAATTTCTTGCCCTGAATAACCATTCTCTCGGTTATCTTGATTTTCCCAGCAGACATTCATTTCATTTCATATTTTACGATGCTAGCGGTTAGTACTTTTTAATTCTTAGTCATTGGTAAAACTATTTTGAGCGGAAGAAAGATGGGCTTCTGCTTATCAATTCATTTTCTCAAATTGCTGCAAAATATTTTCAAACAGTAGGCTATTTAGACACAATTAACACTAGGTTTACGGAGCACTAGAAGTGACTATTTCGCATTACTTTATAAAAATAACACGAACGTGCTATCCGAATTTCTAGCTGTTGTATTTAATGCGGTAAAGAATAGTTATATATTTATACGATATACTTATATTTAACAAAAGAATATAACTTAAGACTATTTATGAGCTATCTTCTCTACGACTACGGAACGAATCTAATTATGTGTTTATCTCTTAACGATTTCGGAGCGACTGCCGAATTACGCCGGGCGTCGGTATGACCATCCCCACTCTAACTACGGTGCTCATCCTAATACTTATTACATGTGCGTATGTACGTGTAATTGCCTACACTAGCAATATTTTAAAAATAATGTACACACAAAGAAATAAACGTGCTAAATAATTTCTCATGTATGCATCATTAGAGCCTTAATAATTTTAAGTTGAAAATATTACATCCCATCATTTTGACGGGTCCCGTGAACCTAGTGTTAAAGAAAATAAGCATTTCAGATCTTTTATGGCTGTTACTTCATAATTCAAGATTTTTATATTCCTTGAAATATAAGAAATCGTCTTTGATTTCAATTTTCACAAATCAATTCGTGAAACTCTATCGACAAAAATTCTGCTGCTCCTTCTCGCATAAAAATCAGCTCGGGTAGGTAGAAAAAATTTCTAAAAATCCCACTGTATGAATGAAAATAATAGGAGCACATCCACCCGAGCGATTAATTGTTAAAAATCCGGTCAAGAGCACGCACTGCCTCGTTAAGAAAACCGTTTCGGTAACGACACGAGAGCGAACTCGGCGTCCTGCGGCGTTTAAGAGGAGACTATTTACTTTTCCTGGTTCCGGCAGATTACCGGATCAAGGCCACGCAAAGGTTGTTCCACTTTATCCCGGGAGAACGAGCAGAAGCGGCCAGGTGGACAGTCAGTCACCTTTCCATCGACGACTCCACGCCGAATCGGGTCCCGACCATTCCGAAACCGAAGACCTTTGCATTAAACGGCCATTCGGCATCTTTCCCACTATTTTACGCGCGTAGCTAAACGTCACGGAAATACTCGTAGCTGTCAAATAAATTCGACGGGACATCGACTTCTGTAGGATGCGTAATACACTGCTGGAAGCTTCCAAAGAAAGTGGTATTTACATCGATAATTTGGGGCCGTGGAACATATTGCCGATGGAAACGTTCTTTGTACATTATCGACCCATTTCCGTTATAATTACACGGCCGGGACGATCATCGGGGGCAATCGTTAAATTAGTACGCGGAAGTCCCTCGTTTTTAAAAGCTTCTCGAAACCTTTCCAAAATATCGCGACGGACATTTCTTTTTTTTCAGCAAACAACCCTGGGCATTCGGTCGAACTATACTTAATTTACTTCTTGGATTTGGAGATCTTTCTCAGGTTTAACACATTTACTTCTTTGTTGTCCCGATTATCCAAACCTCCATTATCTGAAGCTTTTATTGTCCCAACACGCGCTCCCTATGTAACTCAAAATTCAAACAATGTGTACGCAATATTATTCGCTGTACAAAATCGATGATAATCGAAGTTCTATTGTACTTACAAGGTTCATTTACAAGGTTTATTTAAATGGGATCTGGGATGAAATTCGATCAGGCTGCGACATAAATGTGTTCTAATTCTTAGTTGCGAGTGGCTGCAACGACAACGAACTCGTTAGAACACGAGTCACAATAATAATTAAAATTATATAATTTATTGGATGCAAGTGTGGAAGATCTGTAAACTATAAAATTGTGCTCGACGAAACACGGACGCGACCAGGTGAAAAATTCTTATAAAATCGTGGCGGCGGTGATCGAGAAATACAAATGGGACCAGGAAGGCCGGAAGACCGCAACAGAGTTATAATTAGACTGCTTTATGCAAAATAAAAAACATTTGCAGGACGCAGGAGCGAAATAAAAATTTCTCTCTTCTTTTAATCATTTTATCAAGCTGAAACCAGTACGCTGGTGCCCTCAAAATCTTTTTAATATGCCCTTTAAATTGTGGTTGTCCATTTTAAATGCACGAAATCCGCAGCCCAGTTATAATAATCGAAGCAGGAGTACAGAACGATTAAACGTTCGAGCTTACCACGGAAAAGAGAAGTAATCCCCGCGCCATCATAGCTCCTCGTGCGCTGTGTCATCTACCCGCTTCTTCCGGTTGCACAGAACAACATTCACAGTCACCGAACAACTTCCCTCGTACTATAATGACGACGATCTTTCCAGAGAGAAATGAGTTTCGCCGGTGAATCGATTCCCAATTCAACTACTCCAGCGAACGAAATTCCGAGTTACAGTTTCTTTCGGTATAGAATCGAATGAATTTCTGTGTAGCAACCGAGTTAGGTGTACCATGAACCCATGCACCGCGCAATTGATTAGGGTTCGCGCCCACGGGTCTGTGCGGACTGCGGGTCCACGCGTTCCGTCACAGGATGAAAAATTCTGCGGCCGCGGAGGCAACACTGGGAAGCTCGTCTTGTTTGAGGCGGTTGCACGGTCTCCTCGTCGGCTGGAAGGAGACACCGTGGAAGAGGAAGACGAAGAAGAAGAAGAAGAAGAGGAATCGACGCGATGCCTCGGCTCACGTGGGGATAATGTAGGAACGAGCGTGGTTCGTCCTGCGTGGTTCCCCCTTCGCAGAGCCCGTGACCGAGAAAACCGGACGGCGGATAAGCGTGTCGTATTCGAGAGGAGGAAGAAGTCGGCCAGCCTCTAGTCGGCGCGAGAGAGAGAGAGAGAGAGAGAGAGAGAGCTCCGCTCCGGCCTCCTCTGCTCTCGAAGAACAGCCGAGACAGAGAGGTGGTCGCCCCCATCACCCTTGATGTGACAGCGCGTCACGTTTTCTACGTGATAGCCCCCGATTGACTCATCCACCTTCTTTTCTTCTTCCACACTCTTTATCGCGAACCTCGTTCGTTCGCGCACCTTCTTTCCTCCCCTCCTACCCTCGCCACCTTTCCACACGATCCCCCTTTGTTTTGATTACCGACGGATCACTTGTGGCTCGCAGGGGAAAGCGATGAGAGCTCTTTCTAAATAGGGGTTGGTGGGGATGGTGGGCGGAGAACTTTCGTTGGGGGAAATTGTCTGTGGTATGTGGGTTCTATGCGAGCTAGACAGGATGTGCCTGGGTACTGGGTCGCTATTTTCGGCGGGAGATTTGGATATGGTGTGTTTGGGATCGTCTGCGAAAGTAGGTTTGACAATCGAAGAAACATACCTGAAATGAAGTGGCTTTATGTTTCGATATTTTTATCTAGGGACACTGGGAAGCGAAAAGGACCTAGGGTCTGTGAAAATGTTAGAAATTTTTATTTGGCGAGGATGGACAGTGAGTAAAATAGGATATTTGACAATGTGAATGTAACCCGGATAATATGAGGATCGTGAACAGATTTTATGGTGTTCGAATGAAAATGGGTCGGTGAGATTCGTAACAGTAAAAATATCAGGTACAAAGCTGTTTTATTATTTTTAATCTATAGAGAAAGAACATTGAAACCTGTTTTTGTGCGGTACATAGGGACCGCATAAAAGAAACCGCCCAAAAAAAAAGAATATTCAGAAATTTCATAAATACCTGTAACAAATAATATTTTACATTTTAAAGAAAATTTTTTTTATGCGGTGGAGAGGGACCACATGAGAAAAGTCTCACTTAGAAAATATGTCAAAGATTTACGAAATAGCGAGAAAGTGCTTTCCAAACAAAATAAATAATCACATTACAAATAAACATGGAGAAATTTTCAAAATGCACATAATTCAATACTACTCGTCGTAGTCCAAAACCAAACATTACACCCTCAGATTTTCATCTCTTCAGGTCAATACAAAATTCCCATAATGACACAAACTTTAACTCTTTGGTCGACATGAAAAATCATATTTAAAAGTTTTTCGCCGAAAAACGCAAGTTGCGCGAAAGATGGAGAAAGATTGTGGAACAAAATGGCACTTATAATAATTCAATAAATTTGTATCGAAATTTAAATGTACTGCGTTTGAGTTTCCCTTAAAAATCGGCACGAACTTTCCGGACAACCCAATAGATTCTATGTCATAGAATGTTTCAACGAAAAGATTGTTTGTTTGTTATTACCGAAGAGTGAATTCTCGGTACTGCTCGAGGAAGCTCTAAAGAGCGACGGCTGTTTGAAGAAGTTTCCTGAAGTGACGGGCGATTATCGTTCGAGAAATGAAGTCGTCGGAAGTTTGCGGACACTTGACATAATCTCCTTAAGAGTCACTTTTCGCTGACTCGTCTCTCTGTTTCTCCGTTCGATCGTCCTTAGTAGAAAATCACCTTTTGGCACAAACGCCACCTGTTACTACAAAGGATCGTTGCCGGATAAATTGAGCTGAGGTATTCAGATCATTCCTTGATAATGGTCTCCGCCATTAGATCCTCGACTCTCTCCAACACTAGCCCGATGCGGTCAGTTGAAACGCGATGTGTTACTTCTCTCGCACCTGCGAGTGAGATTTTCCTCGTGATTGCCACTCCGTGCGTATACTTTCGTTGGAAACATACTTAGAATGTTCGCACGCTTCCGAAGGTATTAGACACGTCGCTGCTTTCAACGAACTTCTAAAACGCACAATTGTTAAAAAAAAAAACATAGACACTAGGGGTGTGCGAGAACCCGAAATATCGGGCTGGGTCGGGAACACGAAATTTTTTCGGGTTCGGGACGGGCACCCGAAAATTTCAAGATTCCCGAAAGTTTCGGGATTCCCTAACGGGAAATCGAAATTTTCGGGAACCCGACCCGACTCGACCCGACCTCTTCCCGACTCGCCCCGACCATCGGGTTCCCGATATTTCGGGTTCTCGCACACCCCTAGTACATACTCAAAATATTTCTCTGAATCTGTCTGTCGCCGGAAAAATCGATTTTTCAAAATGGATCTGTGTATTCAACAGTATAGTTCCGCCTTCTTCCGCGTAAACCGCAAGTGTACAGTTAATTTCGGATGTAAACAAGATCGTCCAACGCGACACCAGGATAGGGATTACGAAAGTGTGGCAATAAAAAAGGCAATATTGCTTTAGAAAGTGGAATGCAGCGTTTTAATTAGCGCTTTTGTGCTGGGGCTCTCCGACGAGAATATGCGTTAAAGTTGTATAGCAATAAATAAGGTTTCACTTAAATCCACAGTACAATTGTCCTCTTTCTATCGTTTTTTCATTTTCTCCGTTATTACCGAGACTCATCATTATTCCTGCTGTAAAACCAGGCTTTCCACATCCTTAATCGCAGCACTATACATAGAATAACACTTCGTCGAACAACATGAAGACCGATCCACGATTCATCCAAGATAATAAAAATCTTCATCGACTGTTGCCACTTTACAAAGAGAGAAGAAGATGATATTCCAGCGAAAATATGAAAATAGCATGAAATTCGGTAATTACACACACTCGAGAGGACAGTAAATCAATTTTGGGCCCGGTCCGAGGAGGGCGAAGTTAAATAATAACTTCTAAACCATTAGAGATAATTGAATGAAATTTAATAGGTAAAAAGGTACCATTTATAGCTTCAAATTGCAACAAAAATCAATTTGAATTTACACGGTGTTTATTAATTACGCAGGTTTTAAACAAATTACAGAATAAGTGGAATTAATATACCTGTTCTTCTGCATTAATATTCCTGAAGTAAATCTGTACTTTCTGGTAGATTTGTTGCAAGTTCTCGGAAATCAATTTTTTTGCATTGTTTGGCCAACTAATCATAGTTTATCACGGTATAGTTGGTGCAAGGTTCTAGTAGGTTCCGGCCGAGATGTGCACGTTTATAGTTCAAATTCCGGCGAAAAAACTTGTGCTCACTTGAGAAAACTATAATTTTGAAAATGTAATAACAATTACCTGTTCTAATATCGTTTTAAATCCTAGAAGATGTAAGCTTTCGTATTGTCGATACCGAACTCAGCCATTTCTAATAGTTTTCTTTTAAATTGCACTTGAATATTGGAAAAATCATGTGAAAGGAGACAATTTCACGTTCTCTTCACGGCCTCTTACGGGTCGTGGGGGGGATAAAATTTGGGGATAAAAATGTTCTTAAAACATCCTCAATCACTCATTTGTTTAAGAACAAAAAAAATTTTTCCATTTTCGAGGGCCAAAATCGCGTTTTCGCCCACTGTGCGTCGGCGGGCATCATAAAGAATCCCAGCGCGACTCTTAAAAAACATCGAGGCAAATTTCCACGTTTCGGAGCCGGGGCAGATAGCATCAACAGGAAGTTAATCCATTCCTAAATCCTCGGTCTGAATTGCTGGCCCGTCATTGTCGTAAACAGCGGCAATTAACAGCGGGGCCGTCGGACGTTCTCGCGTCAATAAACTTTCTTCTTGTGTGCGTTAAATCCTGCCCCCATTCGCGGCTCGTGTTGCTCTCTTCTAATGGCGGCCTGACGAACGGAAGGGTGAAAGCGGCGAACCGTTTCTGGATTAGATAGGATAGGGTTTCGTTTCGTTTGGTGCCGAGGCTCGCTCGCCCGTTAAAACCGGCAATCAGCATTCGTCACTCTCGCATGCGCTCTTTCCGGGGAGTTTCTACGAGCGTCCGCGTGTACCGGTGCACACTGTAATTGGCGACATTTTGTACGGATACGTCCGGCACGGGCAGTCGTTAGGGTGTTTAACGTAACGTTTAACGCGACCGAGTCGCTGATAGAATCCCTAGAACACTCGGCCGAGCAATCCGCCCGCTGATGCACTATAACCGGCCGCGAAGCATAATATACTTCGCCCGCGAGATAACTATCTGCGGGACTGCACCGAGCTTCTTGAACGTTAATTATGCCAATGGAAAACAATTTTGCATCTTGACAACGATATCGCTCTTCCTATGCTTATCAATCGGTGTGCGCGACTTCGAAACGTGCTTACTATACCAGCTGTAACTTCGAAGAACATTATTCTCTTTGCTGGAAAACTTTTCTGCACATTATTCGAATACTATTTAATAAACGTACGAAGTTTCAAATTCCCACGCGTAATACTTTTCTTGAAAAAAAATCGCAAAACTCGCCTCACGATCAGACTTCTGAAAAACTTTCTTTTTCGGGGACTCCATACGGGGTCCCTCCATTTAAAAAAATTCTGAATATATACTTGAGTAATAGTAGATGGTGCACGCAACACATGATGCAGTCGAGGTACGCAACACTGTGTAAACCTAACCGAGACCGTAGAGCGGTGATAACCGTTCCCCCGATCGCTATAAGCGCGCCTTATCGATCGTTCCGCGATCGATTCCTCGGTTTATTTCGATTTCCACGAGTCCCTTAAATATTCTCGGCGGGAGAATCATTGCGCCACGAAGACGCCGGGGTCTGGTATCGTTAGGCCATTCGCGGGGACACCTTACGGGCGCGTTCGCGCGATCTTTATGCGGTGGCTATCCGATGCAAGTTGCAACGCGCCGTTTGGGAATGCAGATTCGCCGTGCCGGAGGCTGCCGGACAATGGGAACGATTCCCCCGGCTGCATCGTATCCCGTGACACTTTACGCGTGCACGTGGTACTTCTGCGTCTCGAAATTTATTGGAGAAAATTAGGGGGACTCGTAAAGGCTTTACCCCTGCCTCGGAGATTTATACAGTGTCTCGCCGGGAGCTGCATTCTCCGTTGCGTTGCATTTCGAGTACGTTTGAAGAGCAATTTGCCGAGCCCGTCGCTAATCCCCCCACCTGATCAATATCCACGACAAGAGTTGCGAAGAGTTTTCTCTGACAATCTTCAGGTTCCATTTGGGACAAGTTGAAAACATCTTTTTTGTGCCTGATTATGTTTTGTTATCGTATCTTACACGAGGCGTTGCGTTGCGGAGGTTTACGGAGGTTTACGGAGGTTTACGGAGCACTGAAAGCGATTATGTTCCATTACTTTATGAAAATTTACAATAACGTGCTACCCACATTTTTAGCAATATTTTTAACCCTTAACGGACCGGAAGTGTTTCAAGCTTACTACCCTCCTAGGTCCAAGCTATTTTTCATACGAAGGGAAACTGTGGACTCAACATTTTTATATCAAGTATACAAAGGAAAATACTTATATTTATATTTCATTTTTTTTAGTAAGTAAAAGTGCTAAATAATAAATAAAGAAATAAATTTGCTAAATAATTTCTGATGTATACGACCTTAGAATTTTAACAATTTTAAATTAAAAATATTAGAACCCGTCGTTCTGACGCGTCCCGCGAACCTAGTGTTAATTTCTTTTTAAGCAAATTCGATATTACACGTAGTAATTTTTGCCATGAATGCGCACGTGAAATAATCTGGTGGCCTAGTAAAAAACTTCCCAACGGAAACAAGCAGGCGAAGAAATGGCAAAGAGTGTCGGGAAAACTTGAATACGTTAAATATGTGAATTGGAACGCCGAAAGTGTGTTAAAATTTCATGACAGTCTAACCTGACCGTGTACCATCCGCGATTAACCGGTGCTATCGCATTCTTCTGCTCAGCCTCGTTTATTTCGTTGTTCCAACTTGCTAGTAGTCACTTTCACTGTCTCCGCTTCAAGCCACCTAATTAGCTGTTAGCTATGTAATTTCTCGCATCGCCGCAAATCGTTTCTTTCCTGCATTTATCCCTTATTTGGACCTCGAACGCGCTCTTAATATTTCCGATAATTGAGACACGTTGCTCTTGTCGTCGTTAGCACTACATTCCGCAAAACAATTACAGCACAAAAAGAATTTTTCTACGATTAAAACAGGCGACACGACGTCTACATTCTTAACACGTTAACTGCCAAAATGTCAACCCCAGAGATTCTTACAAAATCAGAGTAATTTAATTAATGAAACCAAAACTATAAATTTAAAATGCATTATAGGGGATGCTGTCTTAACCATTTTGAATTCGAAAGACTCCAATAAAATTCGGTTTATCTGGATATCTTACAATAAAAATGAATTCCTAAACCCAGTCAAAAATCACTGTCAGTCATATGTGACTGAAAATCTCTGAAAATCTCTGTCAGTTAACGTGTTAATGTGGAGAGGTGATCAACGACTTATTAAAAATATTGCAGGAAGAAATGAAGTACCTTGTAAAGTTTTTATTTTGCATAAAAATCTGCAGTCTAGGTATGATTTCGACTATCACACGAGAGTTCACACTTCAGCTCGACCAACTGTGTTCCATTGATAATCTGATAATTTTAAACGACCACATAAAATTGTAACAGTTATGCAGAAAAAATATTTTTATGTTTCTAACGCGATAAAATGGAGGAATTTTAGAGAAAAAGCTGCGAAGCGAAATAACGACCTAAATTTCTTGCACGTGTACCGAAATTAATTTCACGGAGCGTCGCTAACATAATACATTCCCAACGGTGGGAATGAAAGAGAGGAGAATCCGATGTGCGATACCGATACGAGCCTACTTCCTGAAAAGGATTGAATAAGACACCGTCCCGCTGGCAAAATTGGAAGACGCAGTTACTTCAGAAGCCTCGGCGTGTCTCTCACGGCTAAAAATGGCTGGAACAGCCTCCGGCGGTGTCTTTTATGCCTGTAAAAGTCGCCTGATCAGCGATTCGTTGTTGGTCTTCTTTCACCGGCCACGATCGAGTCGAAGATAACATAGTTAAGCGGAAACTTGGGACGATTTGGATATTCCCGATTCGCCGTTCGTCTTACGCATTGTTTCATGTTTCGGGGAAAGTGAAACGCGCCCGTTTCGAGAAATATTTAGGCCACCTGCTTGATACCTCTATACTATTAAAAAAAAAAAAGGAAAAAATGGTGTTGGTCAACGAAAGGCAGAATTTTCAGCCAGCAACGAACGAAAGTGGAACGCGTCGTCGCGATCTTCCTTTTGATTACGCTTCTCCGAAAGAAGGATCTCTCGACGGATTCATTCAGACCTTCGACGGCGATAACTGTGATTCTGCGAAAGAATTACTCGAAGAACAACGCTGGCTGAACAATGGGAGATAATCGTCTATGCAATTAACAGTAATATCAAGTCCTAATATCAATTATCTTAGGACTTTGAAACGCAAATAGGAAAATGCGTCGTCGACCATTCTTTTTATTTTAGAATTATTAATCTGTACTTCGCGAGCGTGCAAATGAAGATTTGTAAATTTACTCTTGATAAATGCTCTTTCACAAGAACAGATTCAAATTTGTATTTCTATTTGTTGCAGCGTACGATCTATAAGCGATAATATACACGCGTGATTTATAAGCGCGTAAAATCGTGAATTTATAGTGTTATTACTATAAACGTCATTATAAGTTTCTGATTTTCATTTTACTTTCGCGATATTACCTCGACACCGTTTTCTACGGGAAAGTCTTTCTATAGGTAGTAACCGCCGTACATCGTCGTATGTTCGCGTAGATACGCGTGGCTCACCCCATTGACCTTCGAGAAATTGCTAGAGGCCGCAATTAGCTCGTTGATGTTGCCGATGTTTCTTCGCCGGTGTCCAAAGTAGGCTGAAATTAACCGGTGCAGACGAACTTTCTGGGTCCGTGCTCGCCGATCGGTTGTTAATTAACATTGACTTTTGCGGTGGTTTTTTCCCCCCGTCGGCGCAACCGCGAGAAAGTTTCGAAAATAGAAGCAACATTGAGAATCGGCTTTGCTTTCGTTCACGCGTCGACGAACTTAATTTGTCTCTCTAGCGATTTTTTTTTATGCGAAGAGAAAGGACACTTCCGAAAATTTCGTAATACATTAATTCGTGGATTGATTAAGGCTCGTTTAGATATTGCGATATCCACTGAGATTTTAAGTTTTATGTGAAGAAAGTGACGAATAATTTATACCGATATCGGTGCAGATTAGAAAATGCAGTTCGGTCTAAGTGCTCCTGCAGGGCACATTTGACGTAGGCGGTAAAATAAACTCCATCGACTTAGAAATCCAATGCAGCTGCATGGGAAAATACGTGATGTGGGATGAGACTACATTTATGGTTGGGAGAAAGGACAAAAGTGAATTATAAGAGAGAAAACGCTAGAGAATTGACCTGAGTGATCCTGCCATGGGATGAGTGAAACTTTATAATTTATGACTTACAATGCAATTGTGCTGACACAATATGCAAGCCGATGTCTCTCTGCTGCTTCCTTTATCATTATTATTCAACGAATTGCACCTCTGTTGCTCACTTTATAATCAACTGGAAAAATCAATAGGATATAATGTAGTCCATCTGCAAAATCTAATATTCTACGAACTTTCTAAAACTTTCTGTAACGAACTGAGACGATCAATTTCCGTTTGAGACTGCCATTGCACAATACATACTTGTAACAAGGAAATGTTCACCGTTGTATATTTGTATCATAGAATGTGTGTACAGTGAGTTCTCGATATATGTCAACAACACAGGTCTTGCCAGCGTCATGTATCGGCCAGGAGTCATGCGTGTTATGTTTACACTCCTCGGCGTCCGAGACGGTAGTGGGGATAATACCGCGACGTTTATCATCGAGGCCTTGGCGAGAAATATAGAGAAATCGCTGTATATTGTTTCACTGTGTTTGAAACAATGTTCAAGCTTTCTTAAACGTCCTACCATTGTTGAATTTTCACCGAAGAATTACATGATTATTAGTCGTTACGATCTTCCGTTACCGGAACTATAATTGATCAACTATTTACTACAACTACACCGAACTGAAACGTGTTTAAATTGTTTGTTTAAGATTTTCTACGCGCAATGAGAACATAATTGAACGTAGATACGTAAGGTTGCATCGAAAGGGTTGATAAAGTTTGTGTATCGTTTGCACGATATATCTCGCGACGTCAGATCTCCTTTTCGTTAGATCATCGGTTCGCCAGAGGCAATAAACGACGAGTCTCGACGTTTTACGGCTATTTCAAGATTTCTGGAATGCGATCCAATTTACGATAACGATCCGAGGCCCAATACATGTTGCAGCGAGCACACACGGCTGCCAAGAAAAGTGAAGACAAGTGCGCGGGAACGTTTACATGCCGGCCACGCGATTGCTATTGACAGGTTTCAGGAATCGTTCGGTGATCCACGAGACGGTTTGGCCTTCGGTCGATTTAAATTCAACAATTATTCGTATGGATTTTATAGTTAGAATTTTCCAATCCACGGAAGCGAGACAAAGGCGTGAATATAAAAATATGCAATAGAGAACTAAATTTCAATTTTTCGAGGATCTACAAAAGCATCTACAGTCTGTTGTTCCTGTAATACAAATGTATTTTTCGTGGGGAAAAAATCGGGTAGGACTGATGTAAATTTTATCAATTGTTCGCACTACTTTTATTATTCTCTTGGAATATTATGATAATTTTTAAGAAGCATAACAAATTTCCTCAAGGTCCCAGATTAAAGTGGAACTCGATTAGTCGATGCGTTGATTCGTTTGGGATACAAAATTGTTAACACTAAAATTTGGATTAGATAGAGCGCGACAGAAAATAATAAAGGGGAGAAATGATCTTTACTGACCTCTTAACCTCAGACCATTCATGATCAAGCTCAGTCATGAATGACCCAAGGTCAGAGAAAGTTCTACCGAGTTCGAAGACCTCGATCAGAACTGAAGACTCTCGACTCGCGCACCTCATTTATAGACGCGAGATCCCACTATAGCTCTGATGCGTAGAAAAATGCGCGAAAAACCGCCTAATCGAGTGAGCTCTATTAAAAAGTCCAAAATTTATTTCGCGATTTATTGAACATCGAAAACTTCTGATTTTTCGATATTTCTTTGGGGCTTTAAAAAATGATGTTAAACGATATTCGAGATTGTTACAAACTATCTGAATCGTTAGACTTGGGTTTTACTCTGACCTTGATAAAGTATTTTATCGATTTCAATGCTCTGTTGGTTACAGGTGATAATAGGTCACCGGCACACTAAAAAATCGAAACTCTACGGAATTTTGTGGCTAATTTTATATCTCCATTGGTGGTAGTACACTTTTGTGACGGTGAACGCACACCGAAATCAAACATCCTTTCCGGGCGGAAATCATGATCTTAATTACAATTAAGGCCTGAATTAAATGTCGCTGGGAGAAGTAATTGAGTTTCCTCGAAATAGTAACAGATTCTGATCCTGCAATTTTGGCGAAAGCCGCCATAACTTCGTTCAAAATGTCGAATTAATACTTACGTCAATCTGAAGCCAACGTGTTAATTACGAAATACACTTACTATTTTAACAGAGAAACGTCTGTTTTGTCAAAACGTTCTCCAAGAGATTTTTTCAAATATTAGATACAGTTTGCAACCTACAAAAATCTATATTCTTTGTAGTTCATATCAGAACATAATCTTCTGTCGCACAGTGCTAATGCATTTCAGCTTTAAAAATTCCAAAGAATGCAATTCATCCACGGTAAAGTGCTTCCTGAATGTGTTCCCAGATCTCGTAACGAGTCGCAAGAAGCACTCTGACTTCGAGAAAACTGGAAAAAAGTTGAATAACGCTACTAAACGCGTTAATTGATGCAATAAAATGTCCCGGTCGAGACAGTGCAATAAAGAACGAGCGTAGAAAAAACCGCGGCCAATAAAGTTGAATCATTTGTTCGTGTCCCGACAACGCCCACGCCTTTTTAAATGGAGTCTTCCTGTGTCGCCCTTCCTTTTTTCCTCCTGCGAACCCTTGACTACGAGGACTTTGATGGAACGGGCCCGAACGCACCACCGTCGTCGTGGCTTTCGCCCTTATCTCGCTCGTCCGTTCGCAAATAAATTTGCGTGTCGGCAGCGGACGCGATTCGATTAATCAGAAACTGAAGGTATACCCTCCAAGTCACACCCTTAATTGCGAAAACGGCGTTCTCCGCCCGGAGAGGCCATTAATAGCGGCGAACGCTTTCACACGCTGATAATGAACGGTCTCGTGTCGTTTTGACCTACGATAGCGTCTTATCGGCGGCGAATTTTCGGTAAAGGAACACCGACGTTGCGAACAAAAAATCTCACACGCTCGTACGGCAGATCTGACGCCAGATTGCAAACAAAGAATATCGTACGGTCGCACCGCGGATGAAAAATTGCGGCGACTCGAGCCGCTCGTTTAACTCTGAACGAATTTACGACTTCCGACATAAACATTCTGTTACTGCGGCAACAGTATACTCTAAGATTCTTTTAAAAAAATCATCGTTTATTTTCTTTCAACACCATGCAAAAGCTAGAATATTTTCTTTTTACACCATGCAAAAAGGTAGACTTCAAGCTTTAAACTGAGTCCATGTTTACTGTTGGACAATTCCCTTTTAGGAAATTATAACAGTTTCAATATTTGGCAATTTAGTGTTGAAATAGTTTATAGGAAACTGAGAATATAAATACTGGAATAAACCTTTGCCTAAAAGTTTTGAGATCCCTGGAGCAATGCTAGCAATCCCTGGAGCGTTAAAGAATATTTTACAAATAGAAACCAGTCTGAACCAAGCAATTACAGAAAAAAGAAAATTAAATACAGGAGACGGTCACTAATCTAGAGAGGTTCAGGAAAGAGAGCGGCAGTAGATTTACGACAACGTTTACTGACAAAAAAAAAAACTTCTTACAATAGTTGAGTTTAGATACAATAATTCTTGCATTTTTTTGTGGAGAAGGGGATGTGTGTATATAGGCTCGGTTCGCAAGCTTACGCAGAATAACATCGTAATTAACATTCGAATGTCGACAACATCGCTTCTCTTCGATAATGCGGAAGCGAGGTCGGGTTTCTCGAAGAGGCATATCGACGCCCGTATAGAAAGTACAAACTTAATGCGATAAACAACCGACAAAATGGTGGGGCTTCAACCAGCTCCGGGGAGCTTTCGCAAATATAAAAGTACGCAGATATCACAATCCAGAATAAATTCGCACGCGGTCGCTACATACACTGGCGTGCAATATAAAATAGGCCAATCGCCACCCCAGACGCATCGAGAGAGACTAGAATGATTAAGAATAAATCGACGATTGAAAACTTATAAGCTTACAATGCGTAAGAACGATTACATAATAATACAGATATTATTGGACGATAATAGTTACGATGATGGGATGGAGGATGATATTCGTTCTTCTTTTTTCTTTTTTCAGCTGTTTTTGATTGACACGATGCGTCGTAATAATGCGACTCTATGTACAGTGCTCCGTGATTAGTAGACCGCGGATCTTTATGCGTTTGCGTCGTGCAATAACGATGAGAAACTTTTGCATCCGGTTTTATATTACATTCAACGGCAATGTAAACTTGCATAAAGCTCCACGGTCTAGCGATGAGGAATTGTCACGATTTAAGAGATACAGAATGGACGTTAAATGATATTGATCACTGCTTGCGACGCGATCAACACACGCGATGAGCGATGACGATCGATCGTTCGTATGCACCGGGGTTTCTCGTCGAGAGCACGCAATTTTCATTGGGATGCAAACTTCTTGGAACGATTAATAAATTTTCAGACTTCGAATACTTTTTTGGTTGAAAGTGTTACCCACAAGATATTAATCCTACGTTAATCTGTGTCAATTTATCATCTGGTCCGATAATGGCAGAAACGTATTCGAAATTTTCTTAGCGTGGATAAACCCGATCGAGGATACACCAATGAAACAAATACTGATTATTGCACGAGAAACACCGACACGGACGAACGAGTGATGACTGGCGCATTAATTGGAAAACGCTAGATGCATAATAATACTACGCGAAATACTTAGACACTTTTTAGCTTTCTCTTTTCTCTCCAAAACAGCGAACAACTATCGTCTCTCAGCTATAGTCTTTATAATTTCGCAAAGCGACTCACCGATAACAATAAAACTGCTCGCGCATGCTTTCGTTGATGCGCACATTACCGAGCAAGAACATACAACAAGCTCGTTCGAAAATCTTGCGAGCACCAACTCGAAGAAATCGCTTCCGAAAACTGTACCGCAAAAATGTACAAGAAAAATCAACAGCTTCCAACACATCCTTGCCGGACTATTAGCTTTGGACGAACAAGAAATTATGGACGGAGACTGATCTGATCTTCGCTCTCGGCACCGAGACCTAAAAACTCTCGCAAAGGATCTTCAACAATTTCTCTCGAAAACTCCAGAATTCAATTACGGAAAATATTATCTAATCTCGACAGACTTCGCGTTCGTTCTTTCGCAGATACTCAAAAACAGCTGAGGGAACAGTCCACGGAACACCTCGATGCCGTAAAAACAAAAACGCATAAACCACACTCACGCGCACACATTCAACGAACTTCGTCGGTGTCTCCCGAGAACGCTTGAGAACAAGTCCTCGAGCACAAAACAGCGTTCTGCCTTTTGTTCCTCGACTCGGCACAGACCGAGGTTTTGCGATCGATCGTCTCGATCGGGAAACCGTCTTTCGCCGAGCGGAAAAGCGGATCAACGGGATCGCGATCAGCGGATCCTCAGTCGGTGCACTCGGACGCGAAGCTCTCGAGATCGACGTAATGCCCGTTCAGATTGTCCTCGAGCAGCTGCGCCAGATCCCTCCTCAGCGTCTGGAATTCCGGCCTGCGGTCTGGATCGGCGTGCCAGCATCGGGATATCACCCTGAACAGCTCGCTTCGGCAGTGCGAAGGCCTCTCCAGCCGATAACCGTTCTGCACGTTCCGCATGACTTCCCGGGCCGTCATGTCCGGGTACGGTGTCGAACCTGTGGAAACAAACATTTTTCCATTGTCAACAGGACGAACTGCGACATCGCGGCTCGACTTCCGTTTCGTATTGCAAACCATCGCGACGATACTAAAAAATCCCGTTGTTCCCCGTTCGCTCGATTCCGCGTGTGTTTCAAAAGACTACTCACGTTCTCATTGTTTAACACATTAAGTGCGAAATATCAACCCCAGACATTCTTACAAAATCAGAATAATTTAATTCATGAAACCACAACCAGAAATTTCAAATATAATATATTATAGGGGATGCTGTCTTAATCCTTTTGAAAATAATAAAATTTGGTTTATCTGGATATCTCATAATAAAAATGAATTTCTAAACCCAGTCAAAAATCATTGTCAATCATATGGGACTGACGTGGCAGTCAACGTGTTAATGTCATCGTGACTACCGAATCGTTTTAATTGCATCGCGATCTTTTCAAGGTCGTGCGACATTGTCTGTGTTAGATCTGCGGACCTTCGTGCAAAATAAAAACTGTCCAAGCAGATTAATTAGTTCTTATAAGTAACAACTTCGGTAAAATCCGCCGTTCTACATACAACCAACGATCGCTCTACATTTCCAAGGAGAACCAAGGGCGAAAGTTGAAACGAGCGTTCTTACCTAGGGTGACGATCTCCCACATCAAAATGCCGAAGCTCCAGACGTCAGTCTTGGTGGTGAATAGCGAGTATATCAGGGACTCGGGTGCCATCCACCTGATTGGCAGCGCGTTCCTGCCGTGCCTGGTCTCGATCACCTCGCCGTCCTCGTTGGCGAATCTGGACATGCCGAAGTCGGCGATCTTGCAGAGCTTGTTGTGATCCACCAGCACGTTCCTCGCGGCGAGATCCCGGTGGATGATCTGCGAAACCGAGAGAGCACGGGTTGATCTAAATTTTTCTTTTGTCGCGTATCACCGATGGCACCGCGTCGAGGGGTGCACGACCGCAGGTGGACGTCCTGTGACGCAACCGCACGGTGTCGCGTGACAGGACAAGCGAAATCGTATCCCTCGAGACAGGTTCCTCCGAGAAACTCGACCTTCGAGCCGCGAGCATCATCTCCGCGCGGCGAATTTACGAGACGAAGTTTACGAGCGACGGAATCCGCGGCTCGTCACTCCGTAACACGGCGGCGCCCGCGCGTGTTTATTACTTATGATTATTTATTGCAACGCTGCCGATGTACGCGCGTACTGTTGTCCGCCGCGGAAGCTCGAGGCCCTTTTCCACTCGCCCGGGAGCCAAACCGTTCGAATAGAACAACGCGACTCGACCGTATAAACCTTAATTGCTACCTGATAAGGATATGGGAAAAATCGTAGCGCCCGCGGCAGGGCTAATGGCAATTACTGGCGCGATAGGGGAATCGTTTTTGCCGATCGTTTCGATGGCTGATTGCTTCTCGGAGAAGCGATCAACGCATCCAGGAGTGTAGCGAGTTCAGCGGTGCGTGCTACTCGGATACGAAACCCCGAAATTTATGTTACGAGAAGAAAGGGATAATGATTGTTACTTATCTGGGCGAGGGGAGCCATTTCATTTGCAGTCAACCTTTTTTCGGCGATCATTTTGCGAGAAAAAGTGGATACTATCGATTAGGTGGAAACGTCGGTTCATATTCAATTCAATAGTCTCTACTAGAATACTAAAAAAAATATGTATTTTTAAAAATGTGCAACAATCAACAGATTTCACACAATTATTTGCAAGTGTATTTACAATTTTTATTATTATATACTACATACTATATGTGTACACTATATACTACAATTTTATTAAAAGAATATATGTTAATACTTTTTAATTTAATTTGGAGTCGAAAAATGTAAAAATATACAGAAATATTTTTGTATTTTTAAAAATATATGTTAATATTTTTGTATTTTTAAAAATATATGTTAATATTTTTTAATTCTATTTGGAGTCGAAAAATGTAAAAATGTAGAGCTATATTATAACTTGTACCTCTCAAAGCACTATGCGCCGGTAGTGCTGTTCTGCCACGCGTTGAGCTCACCTAAACCGTCTGTGCGTAGCGCTCATGCGCGCATCGAAGTCACTATGACTGACTACAGCGCGTGCTGTCGTACCACGCGTTGAAAACTCTCGATCGCTCCGATCCGAAGGTACTCGATATTTTTCACACAATTTTCTCTGCTACCTTAGATACTGATTTACACTTGAACATTTTAAATATTACACCTTTTAACTCAAGCTTGCCGTCCTTCAATTCGATTAGGCCACCGATATATTTAGAAATCGCTTCTCCAAATAGACAATAATGCAACTAAATCAATGTCGCGATCACAGTTAACAATTAGGTATCCAGTCTATTCTTTTACGAAGTTGAATGTTCCAAATGTGAATAGTTTTTATAAGAAAAATTCGTCAGAGTCATAAAACTCGTATGAGATTAAAAACAAGGAACACGGAACGAGCTACAAATGACCTAACCCATTTCCAGCCACCATTCATTCGCTGCCGGACAGTCCGAACGATTTCTCAACGTTTCGATCGAAATTCCAGGTAGCCGGAGGAAAGAAAATAATTTATCATGCTTTCCGACCGGTAACAACGTAATACACGGGAACCTGTTCCCGCGTGAAACGGTGTCCCGAACAGAAAAATGTTAATTCGCCGCGTGCAGGCCGATCGGAAAATCGGTGGGACCGAGAACTCGTCCGATGCTAATGAACCGCGCAGCTCAATGTCAAGGCGAGCTGGCCGTACATAAGTCTCGGCCGTTTCTTTAATGACTTCATCTTTTAGATTTATTGCGGCGAGATACGAGCATCACGGCTCGGCATAACGAAAAACGCCATACGTTTGTCGTTTTTTTTTCAACGTTCGTTCTCGTGCTTCTTGCGCGCTCATCCCCGCTTCGTCTCGCGAGAAAAATATGTTTTACGCCTTCGATCCCGGTTTTCTCCTCGCACGAACATGCTAACGCGTTCGATACACTGTGCACACAGCGGTAGGAAAAAAGTGAAACGTGTTTTCCGAGGGGAAAATTGCACGACGATCGGATAAATGCTAATTGACGAGCGTCCCGAACATAATTTCCTTGCTTATCTAACTTTCCTCCATTCCCTCTCGTACAATGGACTGCATCCCGAGATAAGATATTCTGTATCAGGAATTCTAGAGCATACCATCGTTCTAGAGCGAAGATTCCTGACGATTTAGAGTCGACTGCAAGCAGAAATAAAAATTTCCTGCTGTCGTATGACGGACGTTTTTGTCATTTCCGAAGCTACAAGGTTCTGTCCACATCCTGGAATCATCTCTTTAAATATTGCTTCTAACAGAGGATGTCCACAACCATTTATGCCAGCCGTTTCCTCGACTCCGTTGATAATGAGACGTGTTTGTGCGCGTAACTCTACGCGATTACTGCACATAGACGACGGATTAATTATTTTTCCGCTCGTGCAATCCGATCAAGGAGTGCGAATGTAAAGCCGTATTTAGTCCCGCTGCGGTGTAATAACGAGTCAGAATTTTATGCCTTTATTTTAGGACGAAATGCCATTCTGTTGTAATCGATATTCATGTACAAATGTAGGCATACAATAAATATTAATTTCTCGTCCTAATCTGTGAAATTATCGAGGATAAAGAAACCCTTGCAATGAAAATCGTATGGAAGAAAAGCTCTATCGGTTGGTTAAGTTTGAAACATTGAAATACCATGAAAAATATCAGAAAGGAGTGGTGGAGCCTCGGCCGCTCGTGTCGATTAGGTGACAACGCATGTATCATTGTCCTCTTCGTAGGTGCCGTGTAATACAACTGTATCATGGAGGCGTGTCGATAATAAAGCAAAACGTGTCCATACTCCATTTTCCCGATCGGATCTCGGTTCGTGTACCGGCCACGGCTTCCAATTTCAATTAACCGTACAATGTGTATCGGCCTCGAGAGGTATTTCTGCGAAGCTGTATATAATCTTTGATTGAAATCGACATCCTGACTCGGTTCAGCTCTTAAGTCGTCCTTCCAACGACCGAGGCGCAGGATACCGATCCCAATCGAGGCTTCTCGTTCCTGCCTGCTTGACGCCCCGAGCCACTCGACAACACGCATCTACCCGCGAATCATAACCGGTCGCCGATGATCCCCGAGTATTTACCATTTATTTGCCATTCTCTAATCAACTTCGAGCTCTTTACCGCTGACCTAGGACCATTGAACGGCAAATTCACCAGCGCGAGCAACAATCCGCCTCGAAACGTGTCACAGTCCAGCGAGTCGGAATTTTCATGGTCTATTTGCCGATCGGGTTATCATTTTTATCCGCCGGTGGACAATGACCGCCTAAACGGGATTAGGGACGTGCCGACTCGAACCTGCAGTCGAATTATGGAAATGAAGGAGATACATATCGCGTGTTTAGGCTCCTTCATAAATATAAACCAGAAATCTGGTGGTAAACCTTGGACCAATTGCTTTTCGCTGAACTCTGTTGAGTAATTGTATAACATTTTTTTACTTCGAAAGGAGCACATTGTGTTTCACTGTATTTTCGACAAAAAGCAGTTGAAAAAATAGAAATATATTTCGATTCTGTGCAATGGTTATGACAAGAGGATCAGCGTTGATCACAATGAAGTAGATTCGAAAATATACGATAAAAAGACAACGGATTTTATGCATTTATGACAAAAATGAGTAGGCGTAATTTAAAACAGTAAAAACATTAGAAGAATTTTAAAATACTGTTATATTATCTTCAGCCTATGAAACTTATTAAGGAAGAAAATAAATTTCTATTTCACTTCAGTTTGTTGCAATGCCGATAGAAAATTTTTATTTTGCATAAAGATCCGCTGTCTGATAATAAAAAATGTTTCGATTGATTCGCAGTGTTTGTATAAATTACAAGTTCTCGCGAACTTAAACGGGAAAAATAAAGCACGAACATTACGATGTGAATGAAAATGTTTGCGGAAACTTCACGGTCGTTTTGCGAATAGCGAAAACGAGTCTCGGACGTTCGTCCAGTCGGAATGGATATAGCAATTTTCCTACCGATGGGTAATCATTACCTGGCCGCGCGTCGGACAATTAGGTTTCCCGCGGTAATTCTTTGAAATGATTATGTGGATGCCGGTAATTCGACATTTGAAGAAAGTAATTATGGTCGGTTTATTTGGCGTTCGTCCTTGCGAGAAGTCCTATTATTTGAAGGCTTACCTTCGCGAACGCTACGCCACTTATTATTCCCATAGAAATAATAATTCCACGAGGCTTGTTACCTTCGGCGCGACTATCCACCATCGTATCACCGTGCGCACGCGCGCGCACAAAATGTAAATGCGTGTTCGTTTTTAACGTTAGAAGCACCGAACAATTAAAGGCGACTGGTTCGTAATACTCGGGACCTCGTAATTTCTGTAATTGTGCAGCGAGAAATCCGAGATAGGCGATTTTAATCGTCCGGTAGTCCGAGCATAATTGAAACATCTAGTAGAAGCTAAATTCCGTCGGAGCGAGCGCGAGAACCGCGGGAGGGTACTAGGTAAAGGAAAATTTATGAAGTTGAATGTCATCCGACGTCAGCCGTTAAGTGCCGGCGACAGCACTAAAAGAAACTCCATTAAACGCGGCGAGATGCATAAAAATATTTGTTTCGCATTTTTAATGAACCGCGCTCGCACCGCCGAGATGCAAAGTTATAATCTTGCCGATAGGAATGCCCGCGCGTCATGACACTCGAGCCGGCGCGGCGGCTCGACGTCGCTCCACGCTGCGAAATTTCGATAATTAATCTACCGTAAGTAGCATACCGTTGCCTCCTTTATGCAACATGCGACCAATAATAATGACACCGGTCCTACCACGAAGTTTGGAGTTCCGGAGGAATTTCATATCTATCAAATCAAAAATGTGATCAGAGGGGATAAAGATATTTCTAAAAGTACAAACTATGAACAAACACGAGGAGAATAATATTTTCTAATATACAAGCTAAAATACAAGTACAAAATAATTTAACGAATTTTCTGTTTTAAACCGCGAGACTTTAGCGAAACGAAGGCGAACGTTTTGAAAGCGATTGGTCCCATTGGTTAATAATAAAAGTTCTTTCCGGCGACTAATAAATCCCCCGTTGGACACACGCCGTTCAAGTTAGGCGGTCATAAAGCTTGTTTTCAAAGGCGCCGTGCCAAAAAGGTCCTGTCGCGAACGCGGGGTCATTACTTTCCGTCAAACATGGACAAAGCCTGGGATTTAATTGATACAAAAGTCTTTGCGTGTTCCCGCTAATGCAGGTTTACTGCCTTTTACGCGAGCGCGGTTAGGGTGGTCGCAGCAACTGTTCCCGAATCGGTCGCGAACGACATTTTTGCCTACTGACACCAATTCCCCCGGCAGAATGATACGTCGGTTTCGGGCTCTGTCTTTTATGACAGATAATATTTGAGAAACAAACATCGGCGATAACCTGTTCGCCGAACCGTCTTTTTTTCTCCTCCTGACCTTCGACCACGATCACGTGGCTCCCAAGGACGACGGATTCGCAAATTTCCTCCCGAGCTCGGTGTTTACAACGCGCGAAATAACGGGAAAAATATGAGTTTTTTTTTGCCAATTATCTTTACACGATCATCGGCCATTCGAATGAAAATAATCTCGCGCTGTATTACCGGTTTTAAGCGTTACCTGCGTTTTATCATTTTTGATCACCGCAATAATTAACAGAATACTGCCCAAAGAAATCAGAATAAAAAGGGAATTTATGACTATCCGCGACAAAGATGTGGTATTTGTTTTTTCAATGGAAGTTATTCATTACAAATGAAGCACGTGAATTTCAAGTTCATCTTGGCCACTTTCTTTAAAGGTATGACTTATCGGCTGTTACAGATCTTTGAAGAATGAAAACAGGTTTGACGTCGAAAGTGGCAACCCTCTTTTTTTTATTTGGGAAGGTAATAAATAGAGGTTGAACGCGCTCCTATTGGAACCCGAAGACCAATGAAGCACGCGACGGTATAGAATCGTAATTTATGGACCGGAGATCCTGAGAATATAATTGAAATAGAGACAAATGTTACCGTTGTCATATACAATCTTCAGTTTAGTCAACTTTCTACTTTCCCTTTAGTTGATTAATGTCATTTCCTTCTCATTTTGTTAACAGACTATATGCTTTTACAAGAAAGCTTAGTAGGTAAAATTTCCAAAAATTGTGAAGCATTAACTTGCTTGTACCATCCGATACGTTAATTTAAACTCTTTGTTTGCAAATGACAATTGTGTCAACATCGACACTGTCGATTGACAAACACTGGGATTGGATAGAAAAATAAAAATCTGTTTACATTGCAATGTACTTCGAGAATGCATTGCAAAATATTAGAAACATTCGTATATAACAACTAAACTGCGGATCTTTATGCAAAATAAAAACTTTCTGCCTGAATCGCGACAAGTTAGGGTGAAATAAATATGTAATTTCTTGTTAAATATATTTAATAGGTTGAAAATAATATAATCGTATATTTGAATGTTTTTACTGTCTTAAATTAGACTTACCCATTTTTATCATAAATGCATAAAATCCCCAGCCTAATAACAATGGAAGGTAGTTTCTACGAATCACAGAGGAAACTGACAATGGGAAAGAAAGAACAAAAGGAGCTAGAATAAGATTTACACAATAAAATATAGGCGGTAATAAAAGTGTGAAGTGGGCGAGGCTTGCCAAAATCGAATGAGCTACCATTAGACCCAACCCTGCTATTAAGCCTAATTCAATTTCCAGACGGACGGGAGGTGAATTGAATTCTTTGAATTTCTTTAACAACAGAATTATGGTATCGCAACGGAACAAGATGAAAAAATAGGCTCACCTTTTTCGATGCGAGATACTCCATGCCCCTGGCCACGCAGTATCCGAAAACAGTGAGGTCCCTGGATGTTAGGGCTGCAGAGTCCTCGCTGAAATTGTAAAAGTCCTGCCTGGTACGATGATCGCGCAGGTACGCCAACAGTTTCCCGTACATCACGTACTCGAGTATAAGGTAATGAGGCTCTGCGAACAAATCGAGTCGCGACACAATTAATTAATAACAGCGGTAACGACCCCAAACTGTCGTGGAACGACATTAAAACCAGAAGACAAGCCAGAGAGAGGGGGGAGAGGAGCACGCAAGGGGATTAGAAGACCTCATGGCGAGAATATGAGGGCCTGTACTGCAGGGAGGCCCCTCAAAGTAATTTAACCGGAGCACTTTCGGGCCCCCGTGGGTAGTATCCGGTTGATTGTAACTTATGGGCCCACTTTTGCCGGCCCCACGAGCTCGTAACTTTCATATTAGGCTAGTATTACCGGCCTCTAATAACTTCGGTTTGTTAAAGCAGCGTTTCTTTCTACCTTCCGGTCGTTCGCTTCTTCGCCCGCCGAACTTCGCGGACGGTCATAATATTTACATGTTGAGAGATCTATGGTCGTATACTCGAACGATTATGAATGTTAATACCACGGCAACTGAATGGTAAGTGAGGCGATAAATCCATTTCGGGACGGGCGAACGTGTTACGGAAAATTGCCGGCGTTTCGCATTTTTGCGATCGGTCTCGCTGTTTTTGCTCGGCATACCGATTGTTTTTACTGGGTATCAGAATACAGCTGTGCCTTTTATTTGTTTAAACATAATCACAGGATCAAGAGGATGGCTCTGTTGTTGAACAGTTTCGTGAAAAGTTAGTTAACCGTTTTAACCCATTTGCATCGTAACGAAGTATGACAAGTAGGCCTTTATCACCAAACTTTTTTTTTTATTATATTTAAGTACAAAAATGACTACAAGTAAAAGAACTTCATATTTCAGCATTATAAGAAAAAATAAATTGAGTTAATATGATATATATATATATATATATATATATATATATATATATATATATATATATATATATATACGCTAATGATGCAAATGGGTTAGGCGCGTTTGATGTTAAAGAATTGTTAATATCTTATCGAATAAAAATGTAATTCTTTCTCATTTTGCTTTACTTTTTCCGTCAAATTTATAGTAGCGGCGTTTGGCCTGCGTTCGACGTGTACACTCGTCATCGCTCGATTTTAATTCCGCGGCCGTGAGGGATTTTGAAAATTAAACTCCGCAGTTAACTGGTTAATGACCTAAAACGGTTCAATTTCTTTCGGAAAGGTGCAGGAAGCCGGTGTTCTGCACCTGGCGGAGTGCGCGAAAAACGAGCAGAAACGCGTACGAGCGCACGCTCGCCGAATGTGAACGATGCGCCCCCACGTTCCGGCACGTCGTTGAAATTTGTCATCGATAACCGGTGGCCCTCGTATAATGATCGCCACGCGCGATAGTTTATAGCCGGAGGAAGATGTCGCAATCGCGCAGGGTACCGCGCGCACCGAGCCTTCTCGCAGGATCAAAAGATACGGCAGAAAGTCGGCTGTTAATGTCGCCCTTAATTCATACGAGCTAGCGCGCTCGTCGTGGAATCTCGTCCCCGGGAAGAAATAAACCGGGCCTCGATTAGACCGTAAAACGGAAAAAAAGAGCGGATCGAGGGAAAGGAAAGCGGCGGGGACCCGGTGTACCTGGCGGAAAGAATCGCGGCAGATTTCTCATTGCGTGAATTTATTTGTCGCTATACTCGCGGGAATGAGCGGCGAGCGATCATCTTGACGCTCCCGTAAGGACCTTTTCGTTGACGATTAACACTTTGAACGCCAACCTAGAAACCCCAAAAATTCCATAAAATCAAAGTAAGTTATTTAATGAAATAAAAATTGCAAAAAATTAAATGTACGATACTGAGTAATCCTCCAACTTTCTTGCATGTTACAGATCCTAAATGAGTTTAGTACAATGAATATATCAACGTAAAAATTCATTTTAAAACCTGCACAAATAATTCCGACAGCCACATATGGCTGACGTGGCGTTCAACGTGTTAATAGACCGCGGATCTTTATGCAAAATAAAAAATGTTTGCTTCGATCGCCGAACGCAGGAGCGAAATAAAAATGTATTTCTTCTTTTAATTATGTTATTAAGCTGAAACCAATACGCTGATATCCTTCAATCTTTCTAATATGTCCACTGCTTTAATTTGTGCTTACCCATTTTTGTCATAAATGCATAAAATCCACTGTCTAGCCATTAATCTCGAGAAATTTGCTCGAAGTTGCCAGGTCTACGATTCTGAACTCGCAATGTGCTTGCTTATAAAAATGATTCTGTTGTCGTGCACGTAAAAATAACAATTTCAAAACGAAATCAGAAGTGTCTGATAGTTATGGCGTGAATCTCGCGTG
The DNA here is from genome assembly GCF_050948215.1 of Halictus rubicundus. Classification (NCBI taxonomy): domain Eukaryota; kingdom Metazoa; phylum Arthropoda; class Insecta; order Hymenoptera; family Halictidae; genus Halictus; species Halictus rubicundus. Next base: position 8,895,957 of record NC_135152.1, read on the forward strand.
TAAAACAGCAACGACGCGAGTTCACTGACTGTCCCAAACCGCTCAGCCGTAAACCGATGATATAAGTCGACGGCTCGGAATAAATCGGCGATTCATAAATAATGTACAAGTGCTTGCAATTTTTTATACCGCTATAAACCTGGGATGTTCGTCAGCATTAATGGTCGATCAGTTTCTTTTCTATCTCGTAGCGAGAAGCTGTGCACGGTTTCATCCCCGACGTTATGGAACACACTGTACGTGTTCGGCCTTCGACGAGGATCGGAATTTTTGTATTTTTTTGCCGGGAGTCGTTAGGAAGGGCGCGCGAGAGAGGGCAGCCCTTTGACGAGAGACGGGCGTCAAAGGACGAAAACGTCGCCCGACAGGAATTTGAGCGCGCCCACCAGCGCCGAAACGATAAACACGGGGGCGCAGGATGGGGGAGAGGGGGAGAGGCCCATGGGGGCCCATGGCAGAAATTCGGATGCCGTAAATCTTACGGGGAGGTCCCCGCGGCTCGTGTTTTTTCTTCTATGCGAGCGGAACGAAGTCGAAGGTCCTTCAGGAAGACACGCCAAAGGCGAACGCGTCCGACCAGGCACTTAATCATCGTCCACAATTATCGGAAACGTACCAAAGAAATTTTCATTTAACCCGCTCGACCCACGGCTAATCTTGTTTGACTTCTCACTTTGCGCGCCTAAATGCGTACAATGCCTCTGCGCACAAAAGACTTGCGAAAGCTAAACCTCACTATTCAACCCTTACTCAATATTTTCTGCGGTGTTCGACAATATTCTAGTCGTCGCACTTCACAGTTCCGGCACATATTTTTATACCTCAAAAATAAACCTATTATTACCCAAGGGACCAGAAGTCCGTAGCAATCTTGTTGTTTTGTTGTTAAACCGAGTTTGAAGAACAAATGAAACGCAGGGTAACCAGGTTAAAAGGTAAAGAATTGCTGTGCACAGCCAGTAAAATGGCGTTCTTACTTATTTTCTCCGAACAAACGATACCAAGGGTCCGGGCGTTAGCGATGCTCGTTTAATATTCCGGGACACGCTCCACCCGCTATCATCCTTGAATATTATGTGTACCCCCGCGATAAAGTAACTATCAACGGGAGAACCGCGTCCACTTAATCAATTCGTGCTTATTTTTCTGATCACGTTCGTCGTTTCAGGTTTCATGACCATTACCGGCCCTCCTCTAACAACATTGAACGAAAGAAACGAGCCGAGGTAGGGTAGCCTTCGACTAGCTGTCCCGAACGCGGGGCAAGATTTAACGGAATCTCGTAAGGAACAAATCACGGCGGGGTTTTTTCTGCGGGGAGGGAGTTCGGTTTTTTTCGTAGAAAACTGTTCCACGAAGAAGGGGACTAAATTTCACGTTATTGCTAGACGAGTTCCGCGGCGCATTAGCATACAATCGCGAAAAAGGGGTAGCGCACGCATAAACATCGGAGGGAAGCCGCCGGTTCGACGTCAAATCCAGATCGGGCACGGGACTTTGCCGATCCTATCGATATACCGGTATTTCTGGCCCCTCCAACCCCCCCCCCGTAGCAACGATCATTTCGCAGACTTAATAGACGTATTGTGCCATGAGGATCGTCGCCGTGGGGACGCGGTATGGAAATTTATACGATCAGAGCCACGATACCGACGAGCCTCCAACGAAAGACGTATAATGGGCCTGCCTCCCCCTTCAACCACGGCACGACTAAAACTTCAGATTGTCTCGTTGCACAGTTTTGATGTCTCAAGCACAGGATTTGTCGTTAATGGCAAACTGGGCCCCTCCTCGCCGAACACGCGATATCACCGGACTGCAGATTTCATGCATTCGTGGCTGAAACGAGTAGGCGCAATATAGAGAAGTGAATAGAATTTAAAATTGTCGATACGTTACTTTCAACTTGTTCAAATTATTCGAGAAAGAACGGAGCGTCTATCTGCCTCCTGCGTCCTGCAATATGTTAGGGGTAACCATAAGTAATTAATTATTTGCAAAGAATTTATTTTGCCTTTAGCTCTGTACCGATCGTTGAAGAGGAAACACGTATTCTTTCAGAGTTTTTGGTAAAGCCGCCTGTGTTCAAAATATTCTAAAAAGTATAATAAGAAAGGGAATAAATTTCTATTTGACTTCAGTTCGCTGCAATTCAGGTGTAAAACTTTTATTTTGCATAAAGATTCGCAGTCTAGTACCAAGAAAATTTCGATTTTGAAGATCTGCAGATATGACGATGGGCGCTCAAATTGGTAGAACACTTGAAAGAAAAGTATGGCTTCAAATCGATGAACTCTTGAACGGAAACTTAGTTACTATAAATGTTTAATACTATCTTTATGATTCTGAATTCTTATGAAAAAAGGCAAGCTGATCGATTGACTCGGTTCACTTTGTTTTTTATCACGAGTGTACCCGGTTATTTAATGCAAGCCTTTGAGATTGTAATGTATATAATAATTATTTTTATAATATATTTAATATCGATAGCAATTGCATTCGGCCGCTTACACAACAATGGCAGATCCTCCTTTCCAAGGATGATGCACTTCGAAAGAACATGCTGAATGATTTTTCACGCGAATTTGTTATTTCCAACTACGCGCGCAGCTCATTAGTCTGTCAGTTTCGGCGTCTCGATTACTATTATCTATGCTCATTAGTCAATTATCCAGAGGACGATTACGCGCAACCAGCGATGCTATCCTGCGAAGGTATTATCGATCGATCTCGCTTTTTATCCGCGAAACAATACCACGCTCGTGTAAAAACGATTACGATTGCCGATCGTCGGTGTGTTCGTACGATGAGAACAAAAAATATGGCCGTCGATGAGTCAATAACGAGGAATGCTTCCCTTGCGAGTCCCTAATGATTGCTTCAATATGCATCGTGCGGCGTTTCAGCGACGATACAATCTGCGAATCGGCGTCGAAAACACGGAATCGTAAATAATTAAAGATGCATCAGCTTGTCAGCAGACGAAGCTCAAATTGAGAAGCAATTGCGCTTGCGATTAACCAGTTGTTGTTCGTTCTACCGAAGGCGACATTTTATTTACACGATTTTCTAGGAATCCGTCTAGGGTGGCATCAATTGTCCCTCTTTTTCATCGTTTCAGGATACAGTTTAGCCGAAGAACTTCAAATTCAAGAAATTACTATGAAATCAAGCTTGCGTTCAACGGATTGTCATAACATCGGTTGTTCATCATTTTAAAGCAGACACACTTGCGAATACATTCAGCAAAGTACGAAGAAAGACGTTCTTGGAACAAAGATATACAGTTATCGAATCACGTTTCGTGTCAAATCATAAATTCCTTCACTTGTCGTTCGAAGGTGTGCAGTTCTGAGAAGGTACAAACTGTTCAGAAACTGTTTGAAGAATTAGGCACTCCGAAATTCACGAGGAAACAACAGAACATGAATTTTAAAGTGAAACAGAACTCTTAAAAAAATTTTTCAAACACACTTTGAAGACATTAGAATTTAAGACAAATATTATAATCAGATTATGCATACTGAAATTCTACAGCAAAAAATGTACACCTATAGTACCATTTCTTTTCCTGGTAGGGAATAACAAAAGAGTGACACCTAGAGTGATCCCTAGACTTACCACGAAATAAATAACGAAACCTGGGATTAGGTAATACATAAATAAATTTGCTAATCCGGAAATGTTACAATGGCACGTAAAAGTTGGGAATGCCGTAAAATCTAAAAGGATCGTGGAAGAAGATTGAGAGCAAAGTTCGAAGGATACGTCGAAGATGAGTGGTCATCGGATCGCCTCTCGAAGAAGCGCATCTTCTCGAGTCTTGATTACTTTATCATCATTTTACGCGATGATCCGCGCGTTTCCCAGTAAAAAAGGATCGGGCACTTAATGCGCTGCCAGTTTTTATGAAGTTTGAACGTCGCGTCGTCGGGTCTAGTACTGGCAAGGTCGAACATAAGTGATTCGTATGAACGGTTGCGAATAAACGTGTCAGCCTGGGACGCAAAAAGGGGAGTGAATCTTCGTGTACCGGTAGCAGATTACCATACCGGAGGTGCAATCATTTTTAACAAAGCCATAATAGCCGAAGGACTCCAGGCTTCGTCGGATATTATTATTCTCTTGATAGCAATATTCTCTGAACCCCTTGAAGACGGCGGGCGACTAATTAAAAGGCAACTCTGTCTTCTGTACAGATTAACACGACTGCGTAATTACCTTGTTCAATTAGACCGAACGTGAAATGCAAATAGTCTTCTATTTACTTAGGCATTGTCTACTTGTTCATGAATACACTAGAACCTTCCTATTTTAACGAATCTGTTAGTCTATATTACTATTTTCCATTTTTGAACAATTTGTTCAATTCGACTTTCGGTTCAATTTGTTTTGTGCTACAGGTGGTAGAAGGATTCTCGAAACTCACCTTGTTCGGTGCAACAACCGAGTAGCGTGACAACGTTCGGATGACTGCCAAGCTGTTGCATGATCTCCAGCTCCCGGACCAGATCTTCCTTTTCTCGATCGGAAGCACCCTCCTTGACTGTTTTGACGGCGACTAAACGGGTCGTGCCTTGATGACCGGTCAAGTCGTCAGCCTCAGCCTTCCAGACCTAGAATGATGGACGAACGAGACATAAACGCGCCACCCTAATAGCGTTTTAATTGCATATTCCGCGCGGGGATGAGCTATTCCGCGGAGCAATCCGAAAGAGCCAGTCCTCACGTACGAAATTGTGTAATAGGTTCATCCAGCCGGGAGGCCATTAATTCAGTTAAACATTCAATCATTTTGGAGTTACCGGTGTCGACACACGGAGACAATAATCTGCGAGCTGTTGCGCAAGATGCGCAATTGAACAATGGGTGAACCTATGATCAACGATCGATTGCGCAATCCCAAAGATTCCATTTAGCCAGAAACGCGCGTCGAACACCGTTCTCGGAACTCCTCTCGATTTTTTGGAAGAGGAAACTTAAACATAAACATAAACGCTGCCGACACTTTTTCGAATGACTTTGCGTTGACAGAAGAAGATTGCACCAGTCGTTGCGCAACTTCTCGTCCAATCCAATGCAAGTGTCTATAATTTCACACCGGAGGATTGCTCGAGGAAAACTTTAAACGTAAAAATATTCAGTGTGTCCCACCAACTCTCGAAACTACATTACATGGTACAAACGATATTCTTGCAAGTGGAGGCGTAGCGAAGATACAGAGGTCACCTTTGCTTTTTTTAATGGAATGTCCAATTTTTAATGCTCGATTTCGATAGATTGCCGTATTCTGAATATAAAAGTACTAAAGTGTATTTGTCCTAAAACTGACCGTTGCAGAGATATTTCACTGTTTTCATTCTATTACTTGCACTATGGAACGTATTTAAGGATATGCTCACTACGTCAACTGTAAACATTGGTAGGCGTACGACGTCTCTCAGTGTTCTCAGTTAGTGAACGTAAGAAAGTCAATATGAAATTTTCGTTCGAAGAACAATTAGAGATGCTTCTAATTTATGGAGAAAGTAAGAGAAACGCAATTGTGCCTCGAAATTTGTACGGTGAAAGATATCCAAATCGCATATGTCCTTCACACAAGATTTTTGAAAGATTCTGTAAAAAACTAAAAGAAACTGGAAGTCTCGCTGTTCGTAAGATGAGTCGTGAAAAGCCTGTATGTAGCGATGAAGATAATGAAATTAATGTTGTTGCAATGGTACATCATGATCCTCGTATCAGTGTACGTCAGATTCAGCGCGAATCTGAAGTCAGCAAAAGTAGTGCATCACGAATTCTCACTCGTCACAAGTATCATCCGTGCCACATTAGCCTTCACCAGAAATTACATGACATGGATTATGTACATCGCGTTAGACTTTGTGGATGGGCTCAAGAGCAGCTACAAATCAATCCATCTTTTTTCTCTTTAATACTATTTACCGACGAGGCTACTTTTACCAGCACTGGGCGTGCTATACCATGTTATGTAGTTTCTTACACCCTACAACTTCTGTAAGTAACATTTTCTCGTATTGTTTGAAATAACCAAGATATTCGAGTGGACAGAGCTCGTGGGACACGCTGTATATATTCCAGATGGACAAATGTGTTTCATTTGAGAGTTTTACCGAGGACAGTCACGGATGGTCTAGTTAAAAATTCAAAAATTAGTTAGAACAGAATTTAGTGGAAATAAAGTTAGATTTATTACAAGTATATGTGATTAAGAGTTTGTTCCAATTGGAATGTTCGAGTTGGCTCCACGGAAGAGGGGCATTTAATCAAAATCAGAAGCTGCAGCCGTGCCTCGTGTTCACAAGAATCCCAAGGCCGCGGCGTCGGGATAAAATTCGCGGTTTCGCGAGCGCTGAATGTTTCGCGTTAACTTCCAGCGATTTATTATCGCACGGCCGCCTCGGGACCTGGGCTCTGTGTGTCTGTTCCGCTCGATGTAGAAAATAATGCCTCTTACCTGGCCGAAGTTTCCTTGCCCGAGGACCGTCTGTAACCTAAGCTTATCTCTAGGAAACTCCCATCTGGATTCCTGCGACGACGGGGGCGGAGGTTTCTCCGCTTCGTGACACTGCGCGGGAAAAAGAGGCGTTATTGAGTCGCGAGGGAGATAATTACTCGAAAGTCCTCTGCAGAATGAATCTCCGAGGGCTGAGGTGTCCCTTTCATGTTCTCCGCGCGTTGAGAACAGTTATTGCTGTACGCAACATGATCTTTTATTGGGAAAATAGTGACAAGATTTTGTAACCAACCTACAATTACAAACACTTTATCAAGTACATATATTTTGAACAGTTTTTTTTAACACATTCTGAATTTTATATCTTCAGTATCAAGTACTCTAGTTTCCTACTATTACGAAAATATTATGTAGCGATCAGTCAATGTAATTTTTGCACAGACGATCGCCCATTTGCATCAGACAGTGTATTTTTATATTTGAATGACCTTTCAATTGATAGATAGTACAATGTTACAGTGCTTTCAGCTCAAAAGAAACGTGTTCGCGAATTCACGAAATAAATGTTTACAAGTTCACGATACAACGCAATTCGCAAAGAGACTGAAACCGATCAGGCTCGCGTGAGGTATTGTGCTTTGGTACTTTATGTAATTGCTCCGTCGGAGATGTAATCACGACTCGATGGGTCTTAGGATAAGAGCGTAATTAGTGGCCGATGTTAGACTTCAAGTATAACTGATTTGTACACTGTTAACTGTGCAACTATTTGCCTCTAACGTCGATATGCGCCAACTGTATCTAGGTCGAGAAATGCAAGTTAAAGGATATTGCCTTTGTATTACCAAATACAATTGTAAGGTCATGTTTTTAGGAAAATCTGTGCGATCATCGTCAGCGATCAATACCTGCTCGATGTCTTTTATCGTAGAACATTGTCTCGAAGAAGTTATCGAAGAAAGAAAAACACGCTTCAGAGACATCGTCGTTAGCGAGCCATTCGCGGGAATAATTTTTTCGCTATCGAAGCCATTAATCTTTCTACAATGGCAACGTAAGTTCTATAGTAATAAATACGTTGGCTCGGTGTTAAAATGACAATAGTATCAATGGAAACAAAGCGTCTGAATGAATGCGACGATCGAGAGTACCGGACCACGAGTATAAGTGGGATAATTATTCGTTTCCGAATCAGGAATGGCAATTACGAAACAGCCAGTGACCCGCGCATAAATTACAGAACGCACGCTTACCAGGTGTTGTATCCTCGGCAGTTTCGTGATCGCCTTCTCGATGGACGTTTTAAAGTCACCGTTTTCAAGGTTCAGCGCGTCCTTCCGGCAACTGATCTCCGACGACGTGTCCGACTCCTCGAGCACCTGCGTGATGAAATTATCGTCATTGCGCGACACACCGAATTCGCGAGAACGCTCGTCGCGTGTTGCGGTTTAACCGGAATCCCGGCTTCCGTCGACGATTTTTATGGCTCCGCGAAAAATTGGCTCGTTACACACGAAATGGCCGGTTGCTAACAGCAAATTCGACCAGTCTTTCCAAACAAACCCATCGAAAGAGGCCTCATTATATCTCACACACTTTTTACCAAACAACCACTTCTCCCTCATTTTTCATCATTCTTCTTTCATCTCCAACCTCGATTTTTTCATACCATTAAGAACGATACGTTCGTTCACTGTATTTTGAATAAACCTGGCTTCCTATTTTTCCAATAAATCATATCCCAATAAGTTTGACAAAAAAAGTCAAGTTGAATATCTAAATGCAGGAAAGTTTACGATCAAATTCCACGTGTTATACGCCGTTTAAAGTGGTACACTATGGTATCAGCAAATGTAAAAGTACTTTTTCTTCGTTTCGCAAGATTTACGTCGTAAATCAAACATTTAGTGCGCAACGATTTAAAGTTTACCGCCAATGTCAGCCAACAACGTGATTTCCGTCACCGCTTTTACTTTAAATATTTCGACAACGTTTTCACCGTTTCCTCGTAAAAGACAACTCGTTTTTTGACAGACAACGCACGCGAATTCCACAGATAACGCTGACTCAATGGAGTTGAAAATATGCAAAACTGTCAGCGAATATCGTCAGACTGATAAAGTGAAACGAACGGAACGGCATTGACGCGCGTGCGAGACGGAAATATGCGGAATGTTTGTTTTCTTACTTGACGCGCGAACTCGCGCGTGTTCCGTTTGCGCTTTTGTTTAGCAGTCATTTGTTGTCTCCGGGAAATAATTCAGAGTACATCAACTGTATTATTCCGGGAGAATTAAATTTTTTGTCTTTTACGAGACACAATGTTTCAAATTTCCTTCACAAAGAGATTGGTGATAATTTTTTAGACGTATTACATTGTTTTACTATCCCTAGGACAAAATATTCGGGTTAAGATCGAAGTAAGCGAATGTTTGAATAAAATTCCTTCGAGTTCGAGTTTAATTGAAGTTTCAGTACCGAAGCGAACAAAGGGGGCGTAATTCATTTTTTCCGGGGGCTTAAAACGGGTTTGCCGGAATATATTTGTTTGGCCCGTACGCCATGCCCGGTTCTTTCTTTTTCCCCGCTCGTTTTTACGTCCGCATGACCCTTTGTACCAGCGTATAAGCGCACGCCCGTGAATGTCCAGTTAACTCGAGATTTACGTCCCCGATTTTTACGGGCAGTTGCGCTAAAAATACCGGACTTGTCCCAAATACTTTACAAATCAATATAACCTCGGTGATCCACGCGGACACCTATCGCGTGGTGTACGCTGACAGTGACGCATGTCAGCCGGCATACGGAATATATCTTATTCCCGCTGTTCCGTTGTCCGAGAGAGGATACGATAATCTTCGTTTGACAGCTCTCCGCGAATGGGGCTTTTTTCTTCTTCTCGTGGCCAATTTGCGCGAATCAATTTCAATATTTCCCTTGAGAAGTAACGGCCGTTGTGTTGTACAGCCGGTGGAGTCACGCGATTAAGCGCTTAACGAGAACAATGCCGCGAACAATCTTCGCATTATGTAATTCCGTATTTATTTTCTCATTATGTTCGAGGCATTATACTGTCCAATGGATCTAACGATGGGATGTCACGGCGCATTCCCGCTCAAAGGAAGACACCGGGGGTAATCCGCGTCATACGATGAACCTGGCGATCATAATTGTTGATTCAACGATCGCTGATAGCGTGTCATTCGCCAGCCTCGCGAGTAATGATCGTTCGACGACGAGTCGACCATTCGTCGCGGGATCAAGGACAAACGAGCTCTGGAAAACCAGTAAATCGCGTCACAATGCTCGATTCAGTTTATCAACGATGTCCGTTGACGTTTTTTGCCGTGGTGACGATCGCACAAATGGCCGTCGTATTTAAGGATCATTTTCTATACATTCGATGCAAAACGATTGCTGGCGTTTTTTTCCGGCTTGTGAAGAATCACTTTCCGGGTTGTAATTAATTCAGATTGGACATCGAGTGGTATCGCCTTTTCAAAATTCTGCAAAATTTCATTCGTATTCCCTCGAATTAATGTATTTTTACATTCCTGTTCCTAAAATAACGGACAACTATTTATTTATCTTCTCCTTGTTGGTCGATATGGAGTCAGTCGTAAATACAAAGTAACACGTTCAGCGGATAGAAATGGATGGTTCGAAAATACGAACACTATCTTTTGTTGTTGTTTTGTTATTGACGGATGCGAATCGGAGATGTCTCGACGCTAATCGATTTTTCCAATTAAATCGTGTTTTTATGAAAATGTCGAACCACATAAATTCTGTGATTACACTGTCAGTATGAATCTTAATGGTTGCATTATGTTAAGAAATAACTTAAATACCTTCTTTGAAAAAATAATCTCGAAAGGAATGATCCGATCGTGTTGCTGAGAGTGGCTTGTCGTCCACGCCTAATTTTGTTGCTGTTCTAGGCTTCCGAAAAATCCAGGATAATTTTGGAACACGTATTAAAGTCACTATTTTCAACGTCAATTGTTTGAAGCATTAACAGGAAGAAATATTGGAGAGGAAAGACGCGAGAATGAAATTTCCCTGCGGCAAACGACCCAGATTGTTAACGAAGGGTTAGGGAACGTTTAACCGTTTTATTTCGGCTCTATCGAAGGTTCCTCGATCTCGTGACAAAAATGGCGGAACGTCGCGCGGCGCTTTGAGGCTAATCATCGGAACCGGTGAACCTGACGTTACAACGGTGGACCATTCCGCGACCAGACCGCGAGATTACACGAAAGCCTCTCGGTTAATGGCCGGATGATAAATGCTGCCGGCCGATGATAATCCGCGGGGCTGCGTAACGGTACATAAGTGGCACCACCATACGATTTGCGTTTCGATTTAGCGATCATCGGCCAGATACGGTTCACAGTGACCGGGGCCTTAAATCATGTGTTTTTGCCGGCAGGGAACGTTCTCGGCCCTGCTGACCGAGAGGAAACCAACACGGGAATCACGGCCAATAAAAAAGGAAGGTTCCACGGGTCAAGGATATCATTTCGACCGTTCTTCCTCCTGCCGACTGCGGCGAAGATGTTCGCTTGTCCGATCGATCCGATTATTGTGTTGTTACATTGAAATTCTACGAATTCGGCCACATGTTCCGCCGTTCCTCTGTTTTTTATACATTCCAAGTGTTGTAATATATGCTCACAATGAAGCAATGACCGACAACTCTTCGCTGATGTTCCATGTTTTTTTTTTAAAAACCGCCTGTTGTCGGTGTTCGCTACGATTCAGTCGATTAATGTGCCAGATTGAAGTTCTACGAATTCGAGCACACGCTTCGATATTTTTTTGTTTTGATATCATCCATTTGTTGTAATACGCATATGTGCACGTTGAAGCAACGACAAGCAACTCTCCGCTGATGTTTCAGGTTTTTTGAAAAGAGCCAGTTGTCGGCTACGATTCAGTCGATTGAATCGATTAATGTGCCAGATTGATGATTTGCGAATTTGAGCACACGCTTCGATATTTTTCTGTTTTGATATATTCCATTTGTTGTAATACGCATATGTGCACGTTGAAGCAACGACAAGCAACTCCCCATCGTTGTTTCATGTTTTTTGAAAAAGCCAGATGTCGGCTGCAATTTAGTCGATTGAATCGATTAATGTGCCAGGTTGAAGTTCTGCGAATTCGAGCACACGCTTCGATATTTTTTGTTTTTATATATTGCATTTGTTGTAATATGCATTCGCGTACATTGAAGCAACAACGAGAAATTCTCTGTTGATGTTGCACGTTTCGCGAAAAATTGCCGCTTTTTATTGAAAGCGGTGAAGATCAAAGGAAAATAGGAAACAGCTGCAAGAAGCAAATCTTCTTCAGTCACCGTTAGCAGCTCGGGACAAGCTGACTTGCGTGTGAACAGCTTATTGCTGGCAACAAGTGTAGTCTTCGGATCGAGGGAAACGTACAGTAAATATATATCAGATTGCATTAGTTCAGTGTGAACAAAATGTTTCAACAAATGAAATATCCATCGGTAAATGAAGACAAAAATTTTCACGTTGTCTAATAATTTCTTTCAAAATTAATACGAAAGAAAAATTTCAACTGCTTTTTGACATACTATTTTGTCGACGCAATTTCACCTTTTCAATAGCGCAACCACTGCGGAATACTGTTTTATCTATTGGTGCCTTCACTTTTTTTAAAAAATGAGTAGAAACTAAACACAATTAGTAACTGTATGACACGTGAAAATGCAAAGCTAGAACTAAATTGGAGAAAATTCTAATCGCGTATTCCTAGTATCATTTTTGTACAATCTTTTGTGCAATTTAAATTCGACATGGATCAATATGTTTCGCTAATCTCCTTAGTGTGAGTCCTATCAATTTCTGTTCAATGAGATACTTCTCATTTTCTCTAAACTCAACTATTTGTACGTAAAAAAGTTACCGAATACTGGCATAAAGAAAAATGACTTTTTTATGGGACTAATAAATCACATGCCAACCTTCACCGTCGCCGGTGACCGCTGCAACCAATTTACTTCGCAATACTTATGACAAAAGGAATCACGTAAGAATGTTTAGTGATCGGAGAAACTATAAACATGTTTTTCATGAAACTACGTTTTCAAAAAACCAAAATGTTTTATACATAGAGAGGACAATAAGGACTCTTTTTTGCTACAGCTAGTCTTTTTACTTAATAAAAATCGTTGATACTGAAAACTGATACTGATCTTTCATGCTGAATAAATCAATCTTGTCGTTCAAAGAGTAGACAAAATTTAATACAAAGAATAACATTCCCAAACGGGAATTCTCAAAAAAGGAACTTTCGGAAAAGTGACTATATTTCTACAAACGATCAACACCTTTTAAAGAAAAGAACCTTCAAGAAGGAGCTTCTTGAAAGCTTACCTTTACCGGTACAAAAACATTAACAGTAAAAAGTTCAAAAGTTTCAAAAGAATTCACAGAAATCCTATAACTATAGAGCTCCTATAACTTCCTTGTTGGGAAAGGAACTTTCGGAAAAGTGATTATATTTCTACAAACGATCAACACCTTTTAAAGAAAAGAACCTTCAAGCAGGAGCTTCTTGAAAGCTTACTTTTACCAGTACAAAAACATTAACAGTAAAAAGTTCAAAAGTTCCAAAAAAAAAATTCACAGAAATTACGGTTCCCATTACCTTCTTGTTGAGTCTAACCCCAGACAAAACAGAAGTTCTCGGTAGAAATATAGCACGAACCAATCGCATAAAATAAATTCAGCGATCAATACCTGCCCACCAGAACAGGAAAAAAAGCCATTTCATGTGCACCGAGCTATGTTTCTCCAAAGTTTCACCGTCACGGCACAGGTCGTAGCGGAAAAGCGTCGCGTCGCCGACAAAGAGTAGGCTGGTGCCCGCATTTCAAAAACATACGGAGCGAAAAGAGTAAGGAGGTCACTGACACCAGCCTTATTCCTCCACCTCCGCGAACTTTCACGCGTGGAGTCTGGCCACCGAACCAGCAGCGACCGAAGATCACAGGAGACCACTTTCATTCAACGCGACCCACATAATATAATAACGTGCGTACATATATGCATACGCGGGGACAAAAATATCGAACTTTCTACCCGTCGCGACGGGCGTGTTGGGTCCCTACGACCTGGTTTTCGCCCGGTGACACTCACCTTACGATTCCTAAGTATCAGTCTTCTGAGAATGAGACCAACGCCGACGGCGATGGGGAACACGACGAGGGTCGCCAGGATGTAGCTGACCACAGCGACGGTTTCCTGGGTCGCGATCACGTCGCCATCGTGTCGCTTCGATATCACTTCACTGATATTCACCGACTCCCTGGGACTAACCGATATCAGTCCGGTCTCGAAGAACGTCCTGTTCAGTTCGTCCGGGTACACGGAGACATTGTATTCCGGCAGGATCGCGTGATGATACACGGGCCTGTGTCTGGTCCTGTTGTTCGCGGATCCTCTTCCAGGTCCCGTCGGCGGGACGTGCGTGGACGATTCTCCTCGGCTCTCCTCGTGTCGGTCCCTTCTCGTGGTCTCGGTAACGGGGACACGAGTGGGACCGGTGGCATCGTTCGAGACAGTTTTCGGCGTGACCGTGCCGTTGACTTTCTCGGTCGTTCTGGAAACCTGGTGTTTCGGGTGCACCGGAAGCTCCATTCGCCGTTCCGATCCGCGAGAGAACGAGTTCATGGGCCCGCTGCCGTTGAATATGTCCGAGTCGTTGTACAGATGCATGATGGGCAGTACGTCGTCTTTGTCCTTCGACTTGTCGGACAGGTTCCGTCCCCTAACATCCGGCGACCTCTCGCCGGACGATAAACGTTTCCGTGGATCCGTGGTGGTGGTTTGGTCCTGCGACATCGTCGATATCTCGATTTGCACGGTGGTCGACGTCGTGGTTGTCTCCGCGGTGCTCGTGTTCTTCGATCTGTACATCCTCTGGATCTCCGACGGATCCATGTTCGCGACTTCGAACGAGTCCGGCGCGGCCGTTTTCGTGTCCGTCACCTGGCTGACGGGCTCGGTCGGCTGCAAGGTGAAAGTCTCCTTCTCGGCCGGCGCTCGCACCGTTTCCGTGATTATTCTGGGTGTAACTGGAAAAACTGGCGGCGGGATCGGCGTGGTGGTCGTCTCTTTGAGCTCGGTCGTTTCGTCGACCGCCGCGGCGGCGGTCACTGTCACGGTCGACGAACCGCTTCCGTTCTCGGCGGCGTTACGCGCCGCGCTATCCCCAGCGGACGCGTTGCTCGCGGGCACACTTTCGTTTTCACTCGGCGACAAGCCTTTTAATTGGCCTTTGGTATTCACCTGGACGTTCCCACCGATCGAGCCGACCGGCCCGGTGAAATTTCCCCGGCCGGTGATATTAACGACCGGCAGCAAAGTGGTCGGATCGATCAGCTCGACGCTCGGCAATGTTCTCTGCTCCATCGCGACACTGTCCGCCACCGTCATGTTTCCCGCAACGATACCCACGGTAGTCCTGTTGTTCACTGGTCCGACCTCCGCATCATCCGTAACCCTCTCGATCTCCGAACTCTTCTTCTCGGACCCATTCACCAGAACTTTCCCTCCTTTCACCCTCCTGACCGATCCTGTCGTCTGTCCATTCGGCGGCCTTCTCCTCTTGACGACCACCGGACCACCGTCCTCCTCTAATCCGCCCCCGATCCGTTGATTCAGCACCGCGCTCGCGGACTTCCGGAGGTACCTTCTGTCCCCGAAACCCTCTAGATCGGTGTTCCTGGTTCTAGTGTGATTCCATCGGACGGCGCCCCTGCTGCTGGCGACTTCCCTCGGGCTGCTCTTGTTTACGGTCAGCTGCTGCGGCGGGGCTCCGTTGACCGGTTGTTCCTCCGTCTGCTGCGCGACTGTAACTACTTTCCTTTGCCGTTCCCCCACCAATGCCAGACCAACGGACGCTCCACCGGCTGCGACTGCTTCGACGGTCGTGCCGGCACTGAGTTCCGCCGGCGCTCGGTCCGCCTCTATACCACTACCGGCACGAGGAAGCTGAAGAAGAGACGGCGGCGGCGGCGGCGGCGACGGCAGTGGCTGACGCCGCAGCGCTGATCCGGTCGTTATCTCGGTCGCACCGGGACCTCCTTGTTCCTCTCTGCTTAACCCAGGTCCGGTGTAGTTGCGCAACAGCCGCGTCACGTTCGTTATCGTGTAAGCGTACACGTGCTGCTGCTGTTGTTCCTGATGTCGATACTGCTCCCGATCCCGATTCCCTTCGCCGGCTCCCTTATCCTTGCCCGTAACAATACGGTGGTGCTTCAGTTCCCGGTGTCGAGGCTTCGACCGGGTCGTCGTCGTCGTCGTTGGTACCTCGATCACGGCCGTGGCGGTGGTGGTGCTCGTGTCGATCCCGCCGCCGTTCACCAACACGCCGCTTGTGCTCGCTGTCCGAAGATCGTTGCGAGTAGTGGGAACATCGCCGGAAGCGCCGCTGCGAACTCGTTTCTCCGTGGAATCGACCGGTTTAACGGTATACCTCTCCTCCAGGCTCCCGTCGGTCACGATTATCCTCAGGGTAGACGTTTCCGGTGATGTCCACCCGATTCGAAACGGTTCCGTTGTCGATCGGCCGATCTTGTCCCGGGACGTCGAGGTCTCGATGTTGTTGCTCTCGCGGCCGTTTGCCGCGCGAGCCTGATCCCCCAGAGTCCCGTCGTTCTTCCTCGCGAGATCGAAGCTGCTGTACACGTCGACCCTCCTTATCCTCTGCTCCGTGTGGTCTCCGTACATCTCGGACGTCGACGAGAACGTCGGGGAAGAGTTGCTCGCGTTCTTCTTCGTCCTCGAATGATCCACCCGGTTCAGAGCCGAGTCGCTCGAGGTCTCCGCGACTCGGTCCCTAAAACCGATTTCACTTTCCTCGGACGGCTTGGCCGCGTTCGCGGAAACAGCCTGCCGGCCGGGTATCTGGGTCGAATTGGTCGCATTCCTCGTTTCAGCGAGCACGTGGGCAGCGTGCACGGCACTTCCTCTCCCGTGCCGCAGCTGCTCCTGCGCGACAGCGTGAGCGGACGGGTTATCGTCGCCGGTCGTGTTTCTGCCGGCGTCGATCGTCGCGATGACGTTCGAGGCGATCGTCGGATCCGTCGGCCGACTCTTCCTGTAGTACAGTCCAGCCTCCGGGCTTCTGAACGCGTTCTTCAGCTTCGAGACCTTGTTCTTCTCGACGACCTGCCTCTCCACCGCAACGTTCATCTCCTCGTTCACGATCTCCTCGGGCTGCGGCACCGGGACCGGCGTTGTACCGAACCTCTTCATGGAGTATCTTCGACGCGAGCTGGCCACGGTCGCCGGTGTCGGCGTCGGCGTCGGCGTCGCGTCCACCGAGCTGTTCCCGGTGCTGTTCTGCGTCTCCGGCTGGATCTTCTGGCCGAAGTATAGGAACTGCGACATGTCCTCCACCGGGATGTTGCTCTCCACCGGCCTGAAGTAGTTGTACAGGGACTCGGGCATCGACACGATGTTCCGCTTGCGAGCCTCCGTCTCTTTCGGCGATAAAGTCGTCGGGGAGGACGCGCTCGAGGAAGAATTTCTATGGCCTATCGAGTAATTGCTTCTCGCGTTACCGGGGCTCGGCACACCGAAGCTCTCGTTGCTCGGCTTTCTCGGGCCGGACACCTCCGCCGCTGGCTTCCCTTCAACATCCCTCGAGACGAACTCGTTGCCAGCCTCTCCGCTCTTCGAGGTCTCGGCGACGTTCTTCCTCGACGATTCCAACGGCTCTTCGTCCACAGATTGCTCCGCCTTCTCGCCCCCGGACACCGTTACGTACATCCCGTGCCTCGTCTCCTGTGCCTCCAACACGTCCGGCGAATCTTTCAGGCCTGCTTCAGACGGCCGAGACGTGCGACTCGGATTCCGAGCCTCGATCGGACGATGGTTCAAGATCTGCCGTCTTCGAGCCGCCAGGATGCTTCGCAGAGCTTGCTCCCGCTTGGCTTTCGACGATGGCAGCTCCGCCTGCAGCGACATGCGACCCTGACGATGATCGCCCGCCGGAGAATCTGAAAGCAGAGTTTTCGGATCGTTAGACTAACCGTGTTCTCGGGGGATCACCTAATCTTCTGTAAATTATCGGATGTTCGTCGAATACAATCGGTTTACCATGTACAGAGGATGATCGAAGTAAAAATATTCCAATCGTTCGGACAGTGAATTTTTATACGAAAGTTTAACCAAGCTCGTTAAACTTTGATTCCTAGCATTTTTATTATAAAGTGTTTGACGAAGCTTATCTTCATTGTTCATTGTTCCAGATTAATTGTTCCCTCACTCTAGATCTTCTTCTGAATATCTGACTATAACAAAAGCTTCGAGTGTTGCTTGTTCAAAACATGAAATAAATATTCTTTTCCGTAAGTTCAATGTTTAAGAACAATGTGAAATAATACATTAGGGGTACCCATAAGTAATAAAATATTTTGAAATCTAAAACAAACTTTGTAGCAAATTCAGGTTTTCATTTCTTAGTTTATTACATAATCTCCATCATTATCAATGACAGTTTGCCATCTTTCCTACAAATCTTCAATTCCCGTCTTATAGAAATCCAGTTTTAACTTATTGTAACAGGACACAGTTAATCTCGTCCTTTTTATCCCTCTAGCCAGAGATGCGAGGAGAAATTTGATCGCTCAATCAGCGCGTTTAGTCGATAAGCTTTCGGCATGAATGACGACAGAAAGTGACTAAAAGCGACGGAGGTTTTCATTTTATGGATCGGCGTGCCGTTGCAGAGATCGTATCGCAGTCGTATCGCATTGTTCATGCTTCGAAGTATCCGGCCGGGACGAGCCCAATCCTAGCATGCGGTTAATTCAATTACACCGGGGGACCGCGGCGCTAATCATTCGATATTTCCCGGGCGAGCAACGTCTTTATTATGCGCGGCGGTTACCAGGCAATCGGCTCGAATGTGTTTACATAGAATTATAGGGCAATAACGGAGCGTCCGCGGTGTTCACTGATCTCGATGTGAATAATTGGCCGCAGTAGAGCGCCGCCGTATAATCACGGCGCGCAACGCCCGTTTCGTTCCGGCCCTATTCGTAAAGGGAAAGTTCGGATAATGTAAACGGATCTGTAACAATGCATCGAGAAGCGGCAGAACGGATAATCGTTGCATCAACTCGAACGTATAAACACTGTATTCGATATTTTCGCCGGAGTGTCTCGGAATCGAGAGCGAACCGTTTTTTTCCGAACAGCCGGAAGAATTCGAAAGGGGTGTACGACACTCGGCGAATTTATCGTTCGCTGTAATTCCGCTGACATTTAAACTTCAATCGACCCTCGCGGGCCATTAATCGGTCGTTGACGGGTGTTTCTCCTACGCTATTCACATTGTAGGCTCGCGGTTTCCGGCCTCGTTGATGCGAACGCTGCTACACCTCTCGAATATGCCGGGCAATAATTTAAAAACGGGAAACGGGAAATAATTATTTGCTAAAATTAATTTATAATAATCGTCTTCCATCGTTAATCTTTCTTAGAAAAATTTAGACACGCAATTGTGATCAATAAAAATTATCTGCGCCTATTGTAAAAAACAGGAGACATTTAGAATATCCTTTCTTCTTGTAATAATTTTAATTGATCGAAAGTAATATATTTTTCTCCTTTACAAATTTCATCCACTTATTTTTATCATAAATGCATCAAATCCGCAGCGTAATGGTGGAACAGATGACTATTCATTTCCGATTTTCTTTCACAGCAAAACGGTTAAAAAATAATATATATATATATATATATATATAAAAGAATTGGCACAACCTGATATATAGAAATCGAAAGAAATAAATTCCATGGAAAGTGTGAACATTTCTGTCCCTTCATTTTCTATTTCAGAAATATTATTCTGAAAACCGGGTCCCGTCTTCCTAGTTTCCATGGAGGTTACATAAGTCTCGTACGATTTCCGATATAGCAAACTGTTCTTAGTCACGAAACGCAGAAACGGGTCCGTCGAACCCGTTGCATATTAAGATCGCTTAACGAAGGACTTGATGATTCCGTGTAAATGAAATGGATGAAACTCCATGTAAATTATCACGGTCATATGTCCGTTGGAGGGAGCTGAACAGAACGTGAATGAGAACGAATCCACGAGAGGAGGCAGCTGCGAGTCCTCCTCGAAAGAACGGGACGTTCATCGGGGTCGCGGATGGCTGACTGGACTTGTTATTTTTTTTGTTCCTCCTTTCTTTCCAGGGTTCCAGAGTGGCCCTGTACCGTTACTTCACGGTTCCGTACGCGACGAATGTTTGTTTCTTTGCGCCTTCTCCGTCTCGTTCGGCCCCGTCATGCCGGTGAAATTCTTTGGAGTCACGATCCGATTAAAATCTACCCGGCGAATCCAAGGTGCGCGCGCCTCGGCAGATTCGGAGCACCGTTAGAATCGATCGTGTGTAATCGAGAACTATGACTGATCGTGGACGTGTTCCAATTAACTCGTGTCCTCCGTCGTCCCATCGAACTTGGTAACGACTTTCCAGAAAATCTCAAATTGGTTTTCTTCGCTTTTTGTAAACACGCTGACAGAACCAGGTAACGCGTACCTGGACGTACGACCATTTCGAATCAGCTTGTGGAAAGACGTGAATATACTAACTGACAAGAAATGATCTTGATGATCTTTGTAAAATGAGGTCATAAGAAATAGGAGGTTTGGGAGAGTATGGGAGAAACAGGAGCCACGAGCAGAAAATTCCTTCTCTCTTTAACGATTACTATGATATGTTCTGAATTTTTTTGTTAACCTTCTCACATTTAGTTACAAATTGCAGCTACTCGTTTCCTACCCAGTTTATTTACGACTTGTTTGACCTCCAGAATATTTAGGATCCTTTACAGTGTTTTCTTCCTGTAGGACCCAATTACTGTCGGGGTACTAGTTACTGTGCCTATATTAATTATATATATATTTTTTTAAAGCATAATGGACATTAAAAAAGAGATATTGGATTTTTTTCATTAAAATCAGTAAATATATAAGACATATATCTCTTTTTTAATATTCACGATGCTTTAAAAATAAGTATAATTAATATAGACACAGTAATTGGTACCCCCATAGTAATTGGGTCCTTTTAGATTTATTTTTATGCAGCCAAATATTAGTGTTTCGATTCGTGATACTGCTAATTCGTTTTTCAAATTAAACTCACGCTGGCCATTTAATTTGTTGACGATAGAATCGCGCGAGCCACGATACTTTCTTTTATAACTAGACTGCGGATCTTTATGCAAAATAAAAAATATATGCATTGATTGCAAGACACGGGAGCGAAAAAAAAATTTCTTTCTTCTTTTAATTATTTTAGTAAGCTAAAACCAGTACGTTGGTGCCCTTAAATCGTTTTAATATGTACACTGCTTTAAATTGTGCTTACCGATTTCTGTCATAAATGCATAAAATCCGCAGTCTAGTTACAACATATATTACAATAACAAGAAGTACGCAGAGAATGGGCAGTACGATTTCTGTTCGTTGCAAGGACACGTAGGAGAACTTGTTATTGCAAATCTTGTAAGAGAAGCGCAACCATTGCTACGCGATTACACGGGAACAGTTTCCGCACCGAACCTTGAACATTTGGCGTTGCAATATGCCAGTGTGCCAAGTGCCCGCGAAAAATCTCGTGCAGTATCTGATCGGAAGTTCAAGTACGATAAACGGGCCCTGTGCCTCGATGCCACTAACGGTACCGTCGGACCCTTTCTCTTTCTATTGCCGTGGTATCTGCAATCACGATGAAAGTCCTCCTCTTGTCTACAAGCGCGGACTGACGTGACCTACGACCCTGATACTTGATCAACTGAACTCTTTTCTCACAATCCTCCGGCCGTTCACTGTTGCCGATGCTAATCGTTTGTACGGATAATTGTCGCTGTCCTGCGGCGTCGATAACTTAAAATCAGAATCGTGTCGCTGATCTACCCGTTGATCTATCTTAGACATTCATCATCTTACTGTTGGCACTCGCACACAGTTGCACCGTCCACGCTTTCGATTCGTTGTAGTGGTTAATCGATACGCGATGCTTGTATTACATTTCATATTTTATTCAAGTGCACGAAGTTTAATGAACAATGAGAAAAATTCAGTTTTTACTCGGGAAATTGTCTGCTGTGTTGTCGTAAAATCCAATTAACCCCCCGTAGTGTGATTTTCATTACTGCTACAATGCGGTATCGATAATTACATCTCGTAATTACGAAGAAGAGACAAGAAAATATGTATTTATTGTATCTCGCATTTTAATGGTTAAAAGTCGGATATTTAAGAACAGAATTTATTCGCTTGAGTATGGCCCCTGCGAGATATTAAAAGTGTGAATATGTAGATGTTGGTCTGACCTTGAAAGTCCGAGTCCGAGTGATAGAAATGTTTCATTGCGCGGTGTTATTACTCCGAATGTATTACTCCGAATGATTCACAGGAAAATAAACAATGCCGTTGCCACAGAGTGTAACAGTTTCGAAGAGGGGAAGTAGAGTGACTCTTTCAGGGAGCCGCCGAAGCTAACGGTCTCCTCCAATGAAGAAAGGATACGGCCGAAGTCAAGTGTCAAGGTCTCGGGTCAAACCACTTTATAAAGACAGACGAGGAGAGATCACTATCTCGGTGGCCGATACGACAAAGAGGAAAGAGGAAAGGGTGTGATAACGCTATAGCGGTATCTCAAGGTAATTACACGGTACCGGTTTCCTTATAAGCATCCAGAAATAAAAGAAGTCCCCGCTAC
This sequence comes from Halictus rubicundus, assembly GCF_050948215.1. Taxonomy (NCBI): domain Eukaryota; kingdom Metazoa; phylum Arthropoda; class Insecta; order Hymenoptera; family Halictidae; genus Halictus; species Halictus rubicundus. Next base: position 8,918,216 of record NC_135152.1, read on the forward strand.
CTCGCCGCGCAAACAACCAATCCCGAGCGCCCGCTACCATTTTTCCCCGATTTTGTTCGCGGGCTGAGATACCTAACAGTATTCGCAGACCTGACCTTCGCCATGATCGAGAACGGAACGCAGGAAGCGGCCAAGTTCATTCGCAAAATCGAATCTCGGTCAGCCGAGTTCAAAAGTATTTAATCTCCACAAACTCCGTTCGAGCAACAACTTGGATTTATGGACATATCCAAACGTCAGAAATTTTTTAATTATTGTAAATTTGTGTGTGTATATTATAAATTTTTTAATCTACATATATATTTTTTTGTTTGTATGTCTTTTGCAGTAGAAGAGAAACGAAGCAGAAGGTAATGAACAAAATGTCAGTCTTAGAGATGTTCGTTTATATCTGTCCAGCCTTAAAAATATGATTACACGTTCGACGAGCAAACAGTCCGCACTTTGTGCGATTGAATGCAAACAACGTCCGTAATTTTTTCCGAGACATTGAACGTAGGAAGAGTAAACATTTGCTCCGAAGTTACCTCGATCATGTTTGCTATTGCTGATAGAGAGTGCCATTTTTTAAACCGACCGAGCCGATTGCAGGTGCGTCGGTATCTTTCTTTTTAAGATATAAAATATTAGCAGGAAATGAAATTTCCGTGAGATATCGGAAAAATGAAAAAGAAACAAGTCGAAAATATCTCTCGAGGGGTTACGATGAAAGAAGGACAAGTGAGGCAATATACTGAAACGTAACAGAAAAATGGAAATAACACTCGAGGATTGCTGTAGAAATTTTCTGTGAAGCTTTCATGGCTTCGGTCACGAAGCAATAAGAATCAGTAACACCTTCGTGGCATTACAATTAAGGGTGAATAGTAAATCTCGCGATTCTTCCGGCAACGCGTCTCGTTCCGTTGCATTACTACCGCGAGTCTTCCCACATCGCGATAATTTACCATTTCTTTTTGCGGAACGTGTACCCTCGGGAGGGACAAAATTTTATCCGTGGCCGGCGACGCGTTAGAGTGACCGCGCATCGGCCACTTACGTCTCCATATGTACGCGCATAAGTTACAAGCCTACGACACGTGGAAAGCAGCCTTAAACGCGCGGGACCGCTTCCTTCGTAAATCATTGTTCGCGGGAAAAGGTCTCTGTGCGAGCCTAACACAGATGTCTCGCCGTTTCCTCCGCAAACACGAACTTTGGATTAATTTTCGTCGTTTTTCACGCTTACCGGCGAGCAGCCCCAATGATGGTTTCACTGACATTAAATTGTCGACTTTATGCATTCGCGACGGTGCCAAGACGGTGGAAATATTAAGGTAGAAATATTGACCCCTTGCCGTACGATTTTCTTCGCAATGATTAAAGTTTGTCCTTGACAATTCTCATAGAAGAAAACAGAAAATTTATATTTATTTTATGCCCATATTTACGATCCGAAAAATTTTTGTGCGAGTATTAAGGTCGAAAGAGTGACCCCTTGCCGTACGATTTACGTCGCAATGATTAAAGTTTGTCCTTGACAATTCTCATAGAAGAAAACAGAAAATTTATATTTATTTTATGCCCATATTTACGATCCGAAAAATTTTTGTCCGAGTATTAAGGTACAAATATTGACTCCTCGCCGCACGATTATCTTCGCAATGATTAAAGTTTGTCCTTGACTATTCTGATAGAAGAAAAGAGAAAATTTATATTTATTTTATGCCTGTATTTACGATCCGAAAAATTTTTATTCGAGTATTAAGGTCGAAATATTGACCCTTGCCGTACGATTTTCCTCGCAACGATTAAAGTTTGTCCTTGACAATTTTCATAAAAGAAAACAGAAAATTTATATTTATTTTATGCCCATATTTACGATCCGAAAAATTTTTGTGCGAATATTAAGGTACAAATATTGACTCCTCGCCGCACGATTATCTTCGCAATGATTAAAGTTTGTCCTTGACTATTCTGATAGAAGAAAAGAGAAAATTTATATTTATTTTATGCCTGTATTTACGATCTGTCAAATTTTTACGCGAGTACCGCGAGAACTGCACGAAACGAAAGAATCTAAAACTACGGGTGAAAATTGTGTCGCGCGACAGTTGAAAAGTTAATTGTAAACAAAGTTTTCACGCCTCGTTAAGTGCTCAAGGTAAAATCGTTCCAGCAAGGACGAGGGACTCGCGTGTAGAATAGAAAACTCTGTACAACTAAATACGTAATTGTGCTCAATTGACGACCCCGATAGTATCTTAATGCGATTCTAATATTTCTGCGCAGATAAGGCGGAGGTAACAAGACACGGCGCATCTTACATCCGAAGACACAGGGTACAAGAAGCCTCCAGCGATCTTTCCTCCGCGAGGTTTCTCACACGCGATCCTGCATCGGCATCTTCTACCCTCTCGTGCGGCTAATGGCCGATTCCCCATTTCGTTTTCCATCCGAAAAATAATCCTCCCCACGCCGTTGCTGCCGGCGAAATGAATGGTTCTGCGAATCGTACGAATCACCTGCCACGCGATTACGCCATTTTCCTTTGCTACTTTTCCTGTTTTTCCTGTCAGGCTATACCTTTGTGCGCCTGCTCGCAGAAAACTCCGCAAGGGAATATATTTATAAAACCACATGCATTAACATAAATTTCAGAATCCCCGGAGGATCCTTCCACCACCGTGACAAATATGTAATAGTATAATTGGCGGATCGTGAAGACGCCGTATCGACATTGCGAAAGCTGAAATTGTACCTATTATCTGCGAAAAGACGCGGACTCTCGTTTATGGGTTCGCGCCTGCGCGAGATTCCATAGCGAGATCTCATTCTCGGGTATTTCATAGCAAAATTCAATTGAGAATTTATCAAGATTTGCACTGGTATGCGTTCATTGGAAAACGCGAATGAAATCATTTTGAGCGATCATTTCGAACAGTTTAACTTCTTAATTCCAGGTATGCTTCGACAAACATTTTTCTCACCCAGTAATATTATTTTATACGCGATATTTTGTGTCATGAATAATTTGTGTTTTAGGGCTTTCGCTATCGATACACCTTTCGTTCGTTTAAATATACTAAATAATTGAGAAAAACAATTGGAATATATTCAGAATCGATAAGACAGTGTCATTTCAGATTTAAGTTCATTAAACTATTTGATGTGTTTAATATTCAGTCATAAAAATTGTAAACCACAACATAACCTCCTCTATCGCTAACTACTCAAAACTCGTGTTGATATAACTACTGACATACGGGGCTGTGTTTGTATTATACGTCGAGGCAAGCCGAAAAACACGGAGTAAAATAAAAATAAATTCGTGTTAACGTTAATGTAGAAGCGGGTAGGAGTTCCAGAGAACAAGTGGATCCATTATTTCCAGGATTCGATTGGACGGGAGCGTCGAATCGGTCCAGGGATCGGTGAGCAGAGAAATTTTTGCACGAACAGTGGAACCGCGCTTGTGGAAACGTGAGATCCGACACTGGCACGGTCACTCCTGCATCCTGAGGTCCTGAATAATGCAGACCACCTATTATCCCTTCCGGAATCGCGAGTCATCATCTGACCTTCTGGCCGAGCGCAAGAATCCACGTTGCACGGAATTCTACAGGTCCGGGGCGGGGTGTGGGGGAGAGGGGGTGTCCTCCCTTGTCCCGGCCGTTTGAAACCGGAGGAACGAAAGCGAAAAAAAAGGCCTCGCGGATAATAATAAAGGGCACCGGGAGTTTGAGCAGACCGTCGCGTCGCGTAGAAGAGAAGGCACGAGAAGTCGTGGCTTATCGCCGCGAACGTGACCGCATAAAAGATCGTAATGTTTTATGTGAACACGTGTATAAGGAAGGTCAGTGCTGTGTTTGCTTCTGTCCTTGTTCCGTTGATTCCTCCGCCGCCACGGCCGCCATTGTTCCCCCCCTAAGAAAACCGGGCTGCCGTCCGGACAATGTCGCGATCACTGTTTCTTCGTCGATCAACAGGCAGGCAGACGTTCGAACTATTGTTTCCGTCGTCCTCGAAGGTACGCGATAGAAATGTGGAAAACCGCAGCTGTCAGCGAACGAAGAACGGGGACGCGCCGGCAGATGCGACTACCATCTGATACTGAAAAGTTAGAACCTTTCAGAACACGCACGTAGGTACCTACTCAATAAACTTTTCTGGTAACGTCAGAACGATCGCGGGAAGACGCGAGATCCCGCTCTCGCGATTAATTGAAAATAGTGATTATCGCGCAGCGAGTTTCGCGGTTCTCGCGTTAAGTAACGCGCCGAGGCATGATTAAGAGGTGCTCCCGTATCGCGAAGTCGTGCTCGCCGCATCGTTTCCCTTGTGGAATTTCGGTCGTTCCGTGCGGGGAACGCCTCCGCTCGCGAATCCGCGCGAAGTTCAGCTTCGCGTTGGCAAAAAGGAGGATCGCGAAACGCGGCGCGAGATTCGTGCCAGATAGAAGTCGGTCTTGTCGCGGCTCGCAAGGACTGACGTACAAATTGCCGGACGGCTACTTAAAACGAACAAGTGTTCATTACCCGGCGTGATAAGTTTACTCGCGTCCGAGTACGCCTCGTAAATTCATGCCGAAATAACGACGCGCCGCGGCGAGACAACTAAATACGCAGAAAACGAATACGCGGCACCCCCTCCCCTCCCCCGGTTTACACCTCGTTTAATTCAACTTTCTCGTCACTTTAACGCCTTCCCGGTGTCCCCTCCGCTAATGGAGCACTGTGTTCCTCGGATCCTCTCGCGAGATTGTCGTATCATCTGCTGGAGGACAATCTTAACGAAGGTAAAAATGAAAATATCACGTTAGGTTAATTTTTTAACCCTTAGCATTCGAATGGCGACTGTAAGGCACCACTAACAATTGCTGTATCATTGTTGAAAATATTTTTTACATTATTAAATTTATTTGTATTTAATAAATTGCTAAACATTCCGGTACTGTGCGAGTAAATTGCACCATTTTCGTACGTATAACATGAAAATAATATATAGAAGGGCAATATTCGAGGTCGCAAGAAATGCAAAGGGTTAATATTGAATGGAGGTGGTCTGATCATCGAACTACGTCCGAGAGAGTGAGAAATCACTCGACGAGAATGATTACACACTCCAAGAAAAAGTTTATTTTAATTCCGACTCTAATAAAGAGTGATTTAGCGTAAATAAGTCGAACTTTCACAAGAATCGCTCGAAATCGAGTGATTTCACGATGCATTCCATAAAAATGTGATAACAATCTTCTCTTTCGAATCTAGAGGGTATATTTACACTGTTTACACAATTTCAAACAGGTATCTGGAACAAACGCATGAAGAATGAAATATTGTTAGAATGCTGTATATCGTATAGTTTCTAGCGGAAGTATTTTCCGTGATTGTGGACTTTCGACTTGTTTCTGTCGACCATAACTAGCATGCTCAATTTTCATTAAGCGTACTAATTCCATGCTGAATGTCGGTATTAAATATTCTATGCGGTAGTGGACCTATTAGAATAATTGTTATGCAGAAGACAAGCCGCGCAGCGCTGGCAATTTGTATGCCTTGTTTCAAACGGTGCAGGATCATAATCACGCTTTAGTATAGTTCAGGCCTTCGTGCGGATCACTGGTAGGATTGTCTGGTATCTACGAGTATTATCTCGGTACTCGAAGCCGTGACCCCTGTGACAACGTCGATGTCACGAGCGCCATTCGTCGTGCAACTAAGGGAAAACTTGCTACTCTGCACAGGCAAATGAAACTCGCAATAAACAAATCAAATAAATTGGCTCTTTGCGAAACCTATTTCATTTTACAGAAAATTTACGGTTCTTTTTGTGAAAATTTGTGTCGGCACAGTAGCACGAAAGTTTCATGTTTCTATCAAGAAAATTCCTAACCTAGTTTTCCTGTGAATGTTGAATGTAGTAGGCGAATAATTATTCCGTGTTTTTGCTTTGTTTGTAACAAAATGTCAGGCAAACTCGTTTGACGTACCGGACGTAATCCCGAGAGACGTAAATGAACAATTTATTATTTATGCATCTTTTTGTTGCGGTTATTACGAGCAACATTATCTAATTTATTCAGATTCACGCAATCCAGAGAAATCCGAGACTTTAGACTCGCGTGGACCGTTTCTTCTGTTAAACAATGATTTACATTCCGCTTTACCTCACACGATGGTCGTTTAAAAGATTGTTAAAGACTGGAATTAATTATACGTTTCCACGGTAACCAGACTATTCACACTTCTCGCACACTATTCCGAAAAAGTCTCCTCTAAAAAGTTGCAGGTCTATAATCATTTCAGAATACGTCCCGTGACGCACGATATACCATTCATTACCCTTACAATAGCTGTTTTTTTTTAAATAGACATTATGCCTATTTCAGTTAAAATCTGCTTGATCATCCTCGATTGTCCGAACGATATGTTCACGTCTGGGCCGGAGCGATCGGTCCACCGATCGGAGGCAAAGACTGCGTCACGATCGTCGATCAGTTTGTTGCTTTGCGTGGCATCGTCTCGATTATCAGACCCGATAGTAATTACCCCGTGATGTTCGAAAGATATTTGTGTTTTGTTCTTGCAACCAACCGCGGCCGGGGAACGATTCCAATCGAAAAACTGGTCTCCCGCTGATGCAAATAAGTTTTCTGGGATCTTCGGAGGACATCAGGCTGCTTGGAGATCAAACCAGGATTTTACGACGTAAACGTATGCATCAAGCAAATATTTTTACGATTGTTTACAGACAGGCCCATGTATTTATACTATAATCACCGGGGGTGTGTGCCAGAACTCGAAAATTTCAAAAACAAATGAAATAGAAAACTGTGAAGATGTTATCACAGTGTTTTGAAACTTATTAAAATTATCAATTCAGAGGAATACATTTAATTTTTATTTCCTACAACTGTTTTGAAAAATTTATTAGACTACTCGTCTTTGAACGTGTGAATTTTCATTCAAGGAGTTGAAAGAATTTGGAAAGGAAAAAAAAGCTTTTAAAAATTGGGAATCGCATGAAAATAAGGATGATCCTTGATGAGAGTAGCGGATTATTGCCAGCTATGTCCAGTGAATAGATAAACGTGGGTGTAGCGCAACAGAAGCGACGAGCGTACAGTAATTATTTATCGCACAATTATGCGGCAGTCAGGGACGAGAGAATGAGCGGTAATTGTGTGCAATAGACGTTGTATTTATGTATTCTGTTTAATGTTTTAATAGGCATTATTACAAGCCGGTGTGAAGTGCAATTGAAACGTCCCGGCCTAAAGACGCTGAGCAATTGTGCCGTATGTTCCTCGCGGAACGTATTCAACGCGCACATGATGCGCACATGTTGAACAGGTCTAACCACCTGCCCGACACATTCTCTTTGTTGCGTACGATTTTTCGGGCGATACCGACGCAACGGCTAGCACGCTATCGAACAAGCCTAACTGTATCCCCGGATGTTTATTACCGTGTCCTGCAACCTGTTCCACCGGAGGAATATTTTTCACTTTGCGGTGGGACATGTTATTATGACTCGATGAAAAAAAAAAAAAAGAAAAACGACGAACTGTCTAATCGCTGAGAATTCGCATCGACTTGACAGAAATTTCCTCGGGGGTAGACTTTCGAAGAACCTTGATCAGGGAGGCGACCTTTCACCTTAAACTAGAAAAATAGAACAAACACCGAGGGAACGTTTACTTTCTTTTCTCCGGAGAATTCTCGTCTTCTTTTTTTCGATAGCTATTTCGGCGAGGACGAGGCAGAGAATGGCCACAGTAATCGCAGTTTCAAAACAAGACTCGTCTTTCAATTTAATCATTTGTGGATACAAACCATTTGCATTTACAATTTACACATGTACCAACAAGAAACACTTTGTTTCATCGTTTATTAGCGATGAGTAAATCACCTGTTCTGTTGGTATAGAATTTTTGAAACATCAAATGATTCTTCAAAAACAGTTTTAGATGCTTTCTAGTTGGAATTTTCATTTATAAAAACAGATTGATATTGCAAACAGAGACTCGCAGAGATCGATAAAGTGAACTGCGCGCTTCACCACGGCACAACACACGAAACCATTAATATAACAATTTACGTTAAAGCGGACGTTTAAAGCGAAGAAAATCGTAATTATTCTCACTTAATGGTTGTTGCAGCATGATTAAGTAAACGAGGCAGCGGGCAAACAAGGAAAAAACCGGAGAGTAATCCGACAATGTTCGAATAATGTTCTCCGTTTAGCGGGTTAATCGCTGCGAGTAAGCCGACACACGTTCGCAGTCTATTCATTTTTAGAATAGTCTAGTAGATCATCACCGGTGCATTACATAATTATCAATGAATTATGCGTGTTCAGTGACCGGAGTGTCCTCTGCGGACCGTCCCGCTGCGCCGGAAGCGGATACACGCTTCACGAAAGACGGACACCAGTGAAACGAGTCCTGTGTGTACAGACCACTGTGCAGTGGATGCGGCCGTGTGCGTCAGACACAGAACTTTGCGCCGGATAAACGCTGGCACCGACCGTGCCTGCTGCTGGGCAAGTCATTTTTAACCTTTCTCATTCCAACTTCTAAAAACTTCACTAATCGCAAACCTGTAAAAACAAATACAAATTTCCTTCACCAATTTCAACAAACAGATACCAGATCCGAATTTCCTTCTTTCGCATTATTTTAGTGAATTTAAAATATCATAGTATATAGATATTTTGAAATATTTAATTCTCCTGCCGTTTTAAATATCACCTATTCATCGTTAAAATAAGTGAATAAAATCCACGGTCTAGTCGTGATTGTTAGGCTAGCATAGACACATTTAATTCACACCGCGCGCATACTATTTTCGGCAAAAATAAATTACGGAAACTATCTAGCTCTGGCATTGGCGATAAAATATTATAACTACATATGTATCTCGAGAAAAACCACGGTCGTCTTAATTTTTAGAATATTGAGAACGGTAAAAATTTTCAATACGCAACGCTTGTTTCATGCCGTTTGTATTTCGCTCATGAATAATTAATATATTGAAAAGAATAGAATAAAGGGAACCGGATGGGTTAGATTAAAGAACTGCTCGACAATTTACACCGGGTAAAACAGTGTAATTTGTTTAGAAATTTTTTTTGGTGTATTTGTTTAAAAGTCGGCTTCGCGTTGTTCGATCGAATAAACTCGAAGCGTGGTATAAATTTAAAGGACATGGACCGCGAACTGGTCGCAACCGAGAGGGTCACGGCCATCCTCTCGTTCCCCGAGTGATTTACGAACAATAAAAGACACGCGCGCGATTAATCCGGCGGTAGCAGTTCACGATTACGTGTCGAAGATTGCATCGCGCCGGCTCGGCCGTTGCATAATAGATCCTCCATTAAATCATACACGGTCCCGAGGAGAAACCGCGAGCGCATTTTCAGATTGCAGAACGTCGAAACTCTCAATAGGGTGTTGCGCTAAAACGTTTTATAAGTGGCTCATTAACCCGATTGATAACTATCGATTCGCTCTCGCCCGTGAAAGTTTTCATTGAGCTGCTGTCGTGAATGGAACACCGTCGGCCAATATCGGTGTTTATTACCCTCTCCGCTCAATGAAATTTCGTTCTGAAAGCAACAAATTCATTCTCCATTCTTAATTTACATCTTTTAGGCACGTTGCATCAATTTTTAATATAAGAAGAATTATCCTTTAATTCTCTGAAAATCATTTTCCTACTTCTTGTTCAATTCTAATCATTTTCTAATAAGCCAAAATATTGTGCAAATTCATTCTCCATTCTTAATTTACATTTTTTAGGCACGTTGCATCAATTTTTAATATAAGAAGAATTATCCTTTAATTCTCTGAAAATCATTTTCCTACTTCTTGTTCAATTCTAATAATTTTCTAATAAGTCAAAATATTGTGCAAATTTATTCGCCATTCTTAATTTACATCTTTTAGACATGTTGCATTAAGTTTTAATATAACAAGAATTATCCTTTAATTCTCTGAAAATCATTTTCCTACTTCTTGTTCAATTCTAGTCATTTTCTAATAAGTCAAAATATTGTGCATTGACAGATAGTTTATAACTATGTGTTGTCTAGCTTCTTTGGCCAGGAAAACAAGTTTAAAATTGAAATTTGTATTTTAAGTGATTTTTTTAATGAGAAACATGGTGTTTCAATATTGAGTATCATATCGAAAATATAATAAATGAGGATATAGTCGTATTATTCAAGCTTTTAGAACTGATGAATAAATCAAGGTCTTCTTGTTGTTGACAAACTCAATTCTCTGAAAATAATTTTCCTACTTCCTGTTCAATTCTAATCATTTTCTAATAAATCAAAGTATTGTGCATCGATAGTGTTTTGTCCAACTTCTTTAGCCGGGAGAACAAGTTTAAAATTTAAATTTGTATTTCAAGTGATTTTTTATGAGAAACATGGTGTTTCAATATTAACAGTATCATTTCACAGTATCGGTTTCATTAATTAAATTACACTGATTTTGTGAGAATCTCTGGGATTGATTTTAGGCACTTGACGTGTTAAGTAACAGGGAAAAATTTTTCTTTGTGGTATAGTGTTTTAAAATCGCCTTCTCCGGGGCGGAAGCCCTAGAGTATCGAAGGACGATAGAATTGTATGGGATTGTATATCAGAGATATAGTAACTTCTATGGGACAGTTGTCACACCCCGCCGGTATCGCCTACGAAACGTGTTTTACACAGAAGTCAAGAAGCTCCAGTGAGCATCGATTTAAGGGCCTTCCGGTAGCATCGATAAAGTTACGCATGCGATTACGTGTCGAAGATGCTATCACCTTGAACGTCGTTACATAAGGTTTCCAGGGACGCACAATAGGGGCCCGATGTTCCATTAAACCGTATGCAAATACCCGGGAGAGAACAATGGAACGCGGACGGTCGGATCCGACGTTCGCGAAAAGTCAGTGGTCGGCTGCCGGAACGCTTCCTGGATGTGGCAAGCGATCCAGGGGATCCCTGAAGAAGATCCCAAGGCATTCAAGCCCGTACTTTAACCCTTCTTACTCGTACTTTGCATACTAGCACTTGAAAGGTTCCAATGCACTCACTAAACCTAAACTAACCGCAGCGCTGCTACTTTTCTCGCGCTTGAAACGCTCCTCGTGAAAATTCGAATTAACGCACTGTGAAACTAGGCCGACTTTTTGCGAGTTAATTTTTTTTAAATAAGAATTTACAGACGGAAACATTAGAAAATTTATTATATTGGAAGTGTATTAAAGTGGAGACTCTGATGTCTGAATTCTTTGTTCTCTAACCACTTTCTATAAAGAAATAATAGATCAAAATAATTATTATTTAATTATAAATATCATAAATATTATTATTGTACAATTCAGTAAGAATTTAGTTCAACATTGAAACTACGAAATTACTCTATTGTTCCCCTTGTTCCAGGATACTGAGATTTTTGTTGTACCACTTTCAAGAATTTTACAAGCACACGAAGATCTGTTGCAGTCATTAATTTACTAAGCTACTGGATAAGCTTCCGCGTTCTTTTTTCGGTGGGGAAAACTTTCATTCAGTAATTAGGCAGTCAACAAATTAATGGGTTAACTGTGGGATAATTATTTTTTAATTTCTCTTTGTTACAACACCAATTTCTCCCTTAATGAATTCTTAACATGAATTCGTTGGATTATCTTCTTCGCGATGGCTTGAAAAGAAAATGCGTTCGCATCTTGTGTTTGTAATTATTATTGCGATTATTATGTAAACCACGTATGGAAACGGTGTTTATTAAATTTGTTCTCTCTCTCTGGGAATGCTTCACCTGTTCACCGATAAAAATTTCGGAAACAAATACGCAACTTTTTCGCGCTTCTCCGTTGCGTCGAAACGAACAGGTCAACGACCCTAAATCGTGGCCGAGAGCAAACAATAATTGCAAACAGCTGTTCAGGGAAGGCTCGTTTACAAATACGTCACGGCTATCTGGCAGCCAAAGGAATCCCGCTAGATGCGGCGCGCACAGACACGGGTGTGGCTGATTGAATATAAATCATAATAAATTGTACGACAGTCCGGAATTAATTTACCGGACGATGATTTAAGATGTTGCGTATCCTGCGTAATTGGCGCCTCATTTCCGCGTCCAGCCATGCCGGACAGCCGTAGAAATTCATCTTCCCTCTACGAAAGTCAATCGTTATTTCCTGCTAACGGAATTCGTGGCGTTTTCCAGCGGATACGTGATCGATCATGCTAGCTGGCGCGCGCGCGCGCGCTCTCCACTCGCGTTCGTTATCCTCTAACAACGTTCGCCGGAGCCTACGGTTTTTCCACGCATCGTTCGATTATGCGAATCGTCGTCGTTCGTCGGTTCGATCCGAGAATGTGCCCGGCGATTATCGCGAAAAACTTTCCCAACGAAGAGACCCTTCTGGTATTCGAATAGGCGAGAACCTTTGCAAGTCTGTAGCACGATGACGGTAAGTAGCTTCTTCTGGAAACGACGAAACGTTCATAAATTGTTCCATTTAAGCGTTGGGCGTTCTCCCGATCATTTTCCCCGTGGCGTACGGTATTCGCGGCATCTTTGCAATCGGCAATGATCGTGGAAATACCGATGGCCGTGGTTTTGCGTACCGTTCGCCAGGCGAGAGGCGTCCTTCTTCCTCCCGAAGGCGAACGGGCGTACCAACGATCACGATCAAGATCATTGACTTCTCACGAATGTAAAGCGATCCCCTGAAAGAGGCCCCGTGCTATGCCGGTGCGATCTTTCGTCCGGATATCACGTGGACACGGGGAAAGGAAGGAATTATCAAAGTCGTGCATCGCCGCGACGTCACGAACTGGCGCACACAAACCCCCCCTACCCTTTCTTTTTTTTTCGCTGTACGACAACGTTACCCGAACCCCCCCCCTTCTCCCCCCACTTTGGGACAGTGCACTTTTATTGTCGCTTATTCTTTTCCTGCAAGAGTTTCGTGTATCCACAACTTGTAGCTGTTGGCCACGACTTTGATGCTTTGAACTTTATCAGACATCTCACATAGCTGTCCGAGTTCTATGACCTTCTTGCATGTTCTATGTCAGTGTTTATTCAGTGTTATATCATGTATGATTTTATCTATTTGTGCCTTGTGCATGGCTGCTTATTGTCTTTTCCTGCTTTGTATATACACGTATTGAGTCGTAATATGTTCGGCCATGTTCGACAGGATACTTTTTTCTATCTGCGCACTAGTTTCGGAGATATTTAAAGAGAAGTAAAGTTTCTAATTTCTTTATAACTATAACAAATTTTCAAAATGTCCTCCGTTGTTTTCTAAACAGTAATACAGACGATTCTCAAATTCCTGTACGATCTTGCGATGCAAATCGTTCACGCTTTCTGGTTGTGTTTTATTATGATCCCATAATAAAAAACAAAGTTGACCTTCTAATGTCCTTGGAAACGCCACCCAAATAAAATACTGATACTGTCCCCTTCTTTCGGGGATACTCGGCTGAAAAGTTTTCAAATGGACATCCTGTATATTGAGAAATCACTGTATATTCAATTAATTGTATGGAATTCTTAACTTGAAGTGGATTCTTTTCAATCACGGTTATGTGTCAATGTGTCAGAACTAGACCGCAGGTGTTGATGCAAAACGAAAGTTGTTTGCAATGTCCCGGTAATGCTGGAAAATGTTCCGGATATTAATTGAAGGAAGAGGGCATAAATTCCGGCGATCGGTTCGGCGTTAAATCAATTCGGTGCTGATATTCGTGTAGCACGACGCGCAAGATTCACGAGGCGACACGTCCGCAGCCGGTATCAAGCGATCTAAACACTTTCTTTGGCTTTATCGTGTATGGAGCCACCGGTATTGCCAGCGGAGTTACGAACTGATAAAACGAATAAATTGAGCCGAGGAGGGCCAGTGGCGTGCAGCGTCGATCGGGAGAAAGGAAGAATGACTTTCTGCGTTCGCTGGATACTGAAACGCACGTTCAAGGATACCCTCAAGATCACGGTCACGTCGTTACCGCTGGACAATCGCCATCTGTCATCGACCGTTTCGCGCAGTCAGTGTCCGGCGCACACGTGGAAGCAAAAGAGGAGAAAACAGTAATACTGTGCCGCGATTACCGGCGCATATATCACCGCACGCATTTGCATTTTCGGCCGAGAAAATCCGCCTGTCAATCGGTCCGCGCGCGTCCTTCGCATAAATAATAATTTTATTTCGTTGCCTCGCTCGCTCGCGAACGCTCTGATTGGCTGCTGCGGCGTGTATTTATAGCGAACTTGATTTAGTACCCCAGAATGATTTCATTTCTGCGCGAGCAATTTGAAAACATAGACGAACGAAGCACAGGGTGATCATGTGAAGACATTTTATCTGATGTCGAAAATAGGGTTCATTGCAATTATCAAAATTAGTTTCGCGTAATGTAGAAAATTCAAAATCTAGTAAGACTTTTTTTCCCGTAATTAAATAGAAATTTGTTGCTGAGAAAGGGTGGAATACAAATATACGAGTATTTTGTTTGAAGTAGAAATAGTCGGCTACGGTCAGACACACGTATTAAACAGGATCCTGTGCTTTAGGAATTTTCAAAACTGAGTTATTCTTACTTCGGAACTGGTAAAAATCTATAAAATTTAATTCTTAGGAGTGTCCATTTCAGAAAATATTTTCCAGTTTTCAATTTCAAGCGCGTCGCAATTGCTTGGATTGAAAACGCCGTGTTAGGTCCCATTGTGAATCGATTTCATTTCATTTATCACACGTCGGTGGTTGATTGAGTGTTTTGCTCTGGCAGAGGCACAATTTCACGCACGGCCGGGCAATAAAAGAATGCGATACGAGGCAGGTTATTAAAGGCGAGTGCATCATCGTCGTAAACCAACAAAACGTCGTTGCATCGATGAGGTAAGCGTATTCGTTGGCCGAAGGTCAAACGTTAAAGACGAAAGAATTAAAAAGCGCATATCTTAAAAGCCACTCTCGGTACGTAGGAGATCCTTAATGGACGTCGTCGTTGCCGCGAATTTCGTTTCTATCTTCGTTTCGACACGACATTTAATCCGTCGTCCCAAGCACGAGTTGTCCAACGAAAAAATATTAATCCTCGAGAGCCTCTTCCTCATACTCGTCGATAATTACAACAAACTGAAGAATTCTTTGGTCGAACACGAACATCAAAAGAAAATCAGCTGGAATTCAATTCGCTTGCAATTTAATCAATTTTTCGGCTTCTCGCATCAGCTCAGATTTATGACCTCCCCCCCCCCCGTTACCACGACCATAGACAAAACCTTCGCTGATGATGAAAAATTATGCGCCACTACGTTCTCGTCGAGACTGGTGCTACCCGTTACAAGGTCCCACGTGGATTCGATTTGCGGCGATCATCGACTAAGGTCATCTATCTCGAGCAATCTGTTGCAACATTTTGTATGGACCTTGAACCTTGATTACGAGAAGAAAGGTCACCGCCTTGCAACCGTGTTGCATGCTAACGAACCGCGCCGTATTTTCCGCTTCTGGTCCTGCCATTTCAAAGACCGGCACAGCAATGTTTCATTAATCAAATTTTTGCGATTCGGCACGTACGAATTTGTCATTAATTTTCCGTCCATTTGAACGTCCCATTAAGTCGCAAGTCAAACATATTTTGCGCTCTTATAATTCTTATATAATACACTGCACGAGGCTTACGTCACATTACTATGCATTTGCTAGGTCGCAAAGTGTAAGGAAATGTTTCTGTAAACAATATTGTAAGAACTAGCATTTCTTTATTTTTAATATACATTTTTTTGTCATTCGCTTTAATACTGTATTATTAAGTCTCAAATCGAATGGAAAGAATTTTACGTTTATATTAGTGATATTGCAAATGTGCTAACAACATTTGTCTGTCTTTAGTCCTTAATTGTATTCCTTACGCTTGTTTTTACTATAAAGAAGTTTCCAGCGAAATGTATTTGCTACTGGATGTTATCTTTGTAAAATAATTTACAAAGACGGGGATCGTAAATTTTCGATCGGAGGGTGCTTCGGGACACGTTCTAAAGTTGTTCCGACGAATTAGAACGATCGAAAATTTCCATCGGAACGGCAGATCATGCAGGCAGGATGAAAACAAGCAGCGTGCTGCGTTTACTCGATGCTCGAACAGATCGTTGACTGCATAAATGCCGATCATTTACACGCGATCTTCTTCCGGCACGTAATACCGTGGCTAATGAGCCTTCGTAAACCGACTGCGGGTTACATAAACGTGAGGACACGTCACGAGAGGAGAACGGAGTGCAGCTGGAAAGACCAGTGTCTCGGTTTAAAGGGATACTTCAGTCTAGAACACGATAGTTAGGCTACTTTTACGTTTCTCCTCGTAAAACTGCAGAACGTTTCGCTGTCTAACTCTCGCGCACGCTTTTGCCCATGTTTCAACAAATTCCGTGAACATTCCGACGGAGGAAAAATAAAAATTGTGCTTGTCATGGACGATCAAAAAAACTGTTTAAAAATACTGTACACATGTATTTTATAATACTAGCTCAGAAAATACATGTGTAGTCTTTTTAAACAATTTTTGAATCGCATTGAAAAAGAGTCTGCTCTGCTAGTGCAATCTTTAAGAAAGTGTTTTTTCAATTCAATTAAAATTGCACATCTGCTGCAACAATAAAAATTAATTTTAAAACTGGTATTGCAATTAGAAAAGAACAATGAAAGATCGCAATGTAGGCATTCTCAAATTCAAATACGGTTGCCTGTTGAATACGAGAATATGTAACATTGAACCGGACAAATGTGAAATAGGTTGTTCAATTCGGAGGTGTTCAAATTGATAATGGTTTTCGATCGATAAAAAGGGGTGTGACAAAAGGTAATGGCCGGGCGAGACGTTAATGGGGATTAATTTTTATTCGGCCTACATCCCACGAACGCCTCCTCCCAGCAATGTGAGACAAAGCCTGTAAGGATATGTGGATAAGTATCGTTACATGTGCCAAGCCGCAGGGATAGTCATAATGTAAGCATTGAACCGGCGACGGTGCCTGAACCGTCCATTGTATTCCGCGGCCGGAGTCGCAGGTTCGGCCAGCCTTGAAGCAGTGAACCTCCCAGCGCGACAAGATGATGCATTGTTACATTGCACGGCCCTATACTTGCCCTTTGGGGTCACGCAGAAAATCGCAAAAGGTTAAGAGGTATCAACGTCGCTGCATCTGCGTTCGCCACCCCCCGGAGCCGCGTATTTTACCAGTTTGCGGATTTCAACGACTCCGGGGAGTCCCCTTTCAAGCCCTTTTCGCGCACCAGCAAAATAGAGACATACCATAACCTCTCGCACACTCGGCAGAAAATTGATAACAACAATAAGACAACGGGACACAGTAGAATATCAGATTGAAAAATAAATGTTTGCCTACTTTGCAGTTCATTAACTAGACTGCGGAATTCACGCATTTATAGCAAAAATACACCAGTGTGATTTTTAATAAGTGACTTAATGGGTTCACTGAAACGAGAAATTAATTTCTATTTGGTTCCTACGACTCGCAATTAATGCACACAATTTTTAATAACGCACCAAGTTTTTCTTCCTGTTGAGGAACGGTTCTTCAGAAAGAAATATTAATTTTCCTGTTATACAAAAGAATGAAATTGAAAATTGTAGCGTTTTTATGGTCTATATGAAAAAGACTAAAATTTCGAAGAGTTGAATTTGCTTGTCACAACTTTTTTTAAAAATAGATGTCTCGTGTCGCGAATTTAATGTTTCTATTTTTCCCGCGTATCGAACGATTCCATCATCGACGCCATATTTATTTATGCACTCGGCGTGCAAGGTTCAGGTACTTTGGGAATACCGAAATGCAAAAAAAGAGATAGCAAAAGTAGGAAGCAATAACGCGAGCATATAAACTTACTACGTGCGTAGAAAGCAACCGTAAAGATAAGGTATGGAGTGCATACAACTGATAAGTGTGGAGTCAACAATGCTATATAAAACTTTTCTATTTGTTCCAAGAGAAAAACAGCTGTCCACCACACTTCAATAACCGAAGACCTTGCGACACGTGTGAAGAACAGAAATAGAGTATGCAATCATTATGACTGCCAGTGTGCCTCACGTCTGTTCTGAGAAATGAATCTCCTGTTCCAGAAAATCTATATGGTTTTAAACAATTCATTTTACTGCTAACTTACTGTTAACTCCCTGCCGTGTAACAACAAGTCAGACCAGTAATGAACGTTATTCCTTTCATGCAAATATGTGTCTCTCTTTTAGGACGAAACAGAATTCTTTTTTCTCGACTGTAGATTTTATGCGTTTGAGGAACAACTGAGTAAATTTCGAACCGTGAAGAGGTTACAAAAATTTAAGGGTCCCTTTTTTATTATTACTTTCAACTCTAGAAAACATTTAAATGAAGTAAGATATTCGTAAAGGTCTATTGATTGGAAATGACCTTGGACGTATTTCGATCGAGAATTGCGTACAGGGAATTAGCCTCGGCGACAAGTAAGCACATTTTCGTTTTTGCGGTGAGCTTAAACGGACGCACGAAACCGAAAGTGTACAAGATAAGCCGTGCTTTACGGAGACAGTGAGGCGTGGAAAATTCATCGCAGCGGCACTATCGCCGCGCGAAGCTGTAAATCCAAGTTCCCAGTGAATACGTTTCTCCTGGGCCATTAGGTGATAGCGACTGTTCCACGATATCTAACCAGTTCCATAAAACGAACGTTGTTAACACATTCGTCGATATTCCATGTCTGTTCACGAACGTACGTATGCGAGCGCGAGAACTATCTCGAACCCGTGAAATAGAGACATCATTTTGATTAGGCAAGACCGCGACGGTGAACGGTCGATTTTTTGTTTGGAGTATAAATGAAAAATGCGAATCGTTCCGTAATTAATATGGTCATTGTCGAGTCGAAGGTTCGGGTTCGGGTAATAGTTCGGTTGCAAGCTCTTGCGGAAAATAATAACAATCTTCAACTTGTTTAAAGCTGTCTAACAGCAAGGGTATTGCACAGTAAAACTGTCTGGCAATACAGACGCCTCACAGTAAAGCTGTCTGTCCTATACATATTAGCAAAGGTACTTAAGCACTTAGGCTGCCGACTGTTGACCTAACCCGTATCTAACAGCAAGACTTCCTAATCTAAACCTAACGGTAAAGTCCCGCTGTTGGGTGTCGGAACATCCTTTTAGCCTAAAACTGTCTAACAGCAAACATACTTGCAGCAGACAATAGCCCATCGAGATTTCCGCACCAAAATACAATTTAATAGCTAATAATGTAATTGCATTGATACGAAAGTACTTACTATTGATCTGATTCTTCCAGTCTTAACAACAGTTTGAATTATAAGGAGAACGTACGCGTTCAAATTATACTGAATGTCAAGAGTGTGTAATCGAAGTGGAAGCAATCGAGGATTATTATGCAATTATACTTTGAAAAAACCGAGACTATAAACATGCACAAAAAGTCTCGTTATTAATCGGTTGACGCCGTTGTTCCACTTTTCTGTTATGACTAGACTGCGGATGTTTATGCAATTTCCAATTTTTGTAGACAAATTTCAAAGAAATAGAATGAAACAAAATCCTATTTTTCATGAGAACAGCCTCTGTGGGTCCGAAACAAATAAAAATCGTACTAAATTCTATTGGATTTTGTGTTATAGCATTTTTTGAAAATTTTCATAACCCATAAATGCATAAAGATCTAGTTATGACACACTATCGTTTGATGATCGTGCACTATGATCTCTTCTTGTGCTGTTTTAATGCAGAAGTTTCACCTTGGCAATTTCTTTTTCATTCAAACTCAGCCAACACGAATTTATTCTTCTAATACGGAAGCAGATTTATGATCACCACTGACTATAACTAATTCAAATAGATTTGCTCGTGCATGCATTCCGGTGTAGGTGATTTAAAATTCAGTGAATACACGTGCTATTCGATAGAGATCAGCTGATCCATCTGTTTGTGACCTACTGTGACATATTATGGTGGTCACAAATCGTCTCTAAATTATGCACGGCACTAGATGACCTTAAACGACCTTGGAAGACGAAAGTGTTATAGGTCAGTGAATTCGTCTTGGGCTAGGCTACAATTCTATCTAAATAAAAACATACAGTTCCATATAAAAAAAAAAACAGAGGTCACCTTGAAAAGACCACCTCACCTAGAGAAGATTTGTGACCACCCTAAGACGTCTCCCCGGAAACACTTAATTTGAAATATTAGGGTGACCCATAAGTAATCAATTATTTTGAAATCTAAAACAAACTTTGTAGTAAATTCAAGTGTTTATTTCTTAATTTATTATATAATCTCCATCATTATCGAGGACAGCTGCAAATTTACAATCCCTCTCTTATAGAAATCCAGGGTTCAGAGAGAAATATCTTGAAAAATCCTCGTCGGCGATGGATTAAAGTCCGTTGAATGATTCCGATTGATAGAACAGTTTGGATCGGTGAAAAGGACACAGACTCGCGGCCTCTTGGATTCGCGGGTAATCGATTCGCGAAAGGGGGAAGATTGTTCGGCGGGGGAGTATTTCGCCGGTGAACACGAAGTTCGTGAAGACCGGTGTGCCCCGGGGGTGAACGAAGCGGCTCAATAATGGATATCGATGATGTTGGAAGAGACATCGGCACGTCCGCACGCATTCCGGCAGCCAGTTATAAATCACTGATTCGTATCTCGGTAAGGCCTCCTTAACCAAATGGATGCTACTGTCGATTTGAATTACTGCCCTTACCCGGCGAGAGCCATTGCCAGCCGACATCGTCTCGAAACCGCTCAAAGTTCTATGTAAACTACCGCCCACGTTTACATTCTCTGGCTACGTGGTCGTCGTCTACCACCCTCTCCTCTCTCCCCCCTCCCTCCCTCTCTCTCTCTTTCTGCCCCCGGTCGCTCCTCCCCCGCTCTAGCAATGGAGATTCTATGCTCGTGGCTCTTCTTCTTCTTCGAGTGATCTAAGGAAACGTCTTCGGGGCAACGAGGGAAGAGCCGTCGCTGTCGCTCATGACTGCCGGGATTTAGAACCGAGGGTGATAGCGACTGAATAAAAGATGAAGCAGGAACACAGCGTGCCGGAGGAGCGAAGAGGAGAGTCGTTCGCGAGTTTCGTAAAAGTTCGCGGCCGAGAGGGACGAGCTGGCTCAAGATCCCCGATAAACTCGAAATTCTAGCGTAGCTTTTCGAAATAAGGGAGGGGGCAGACACCCCTCCACCACCGGAGAACCGGTTGGCTAGCGAAAAAGCGTCTCGGCCGATTCTTTCGCCGGATCCTGGAGGCCTCGCGGACTACCGCTTATCTCGGAACCGCTTCTTTGCATAGTTGTCACATAAATTGAAGCGCCTCGCGTCCTGCAACCGGCTTGATCGCTCGCGAGAGCCTTTCAACCTGATCTGGATCAACCTGGGGGGACCATAGCAATCCCTTCGCTTCGCTTATTCTGATCGACAGAGAAACCCAGAACATTGTTGACTTTTCACATCAGGCACCGGAGGCCTGGAGATTTTTGATTTTTGTTTGTTTGCGTTTTGCTGTATTTGACTGCTTTGCCGTCTGCGACGATCGTTCGGATGAAATGAAAATGGAAACCCGCGTGGGCTGCGAGCCGCGCTCGAGAAGATTACTCTGCGTCGCCCTGTGTCTTCGAAGGGTATCGATCTGCGGAGCGGTGTCGAGTTTTTGAAACTTTTTCTTCTTTTTTTTTTTTGGATTATTCAGGGATTTCAGAAGTTGTTGGAGGTATCAGATTCTTTTAAGGATCAGGTTCTGGATTATGCTGGTTTGTTAACAGGGATTAGGAACGATGATGCTGTACGCGACGATCAGAAACATTTTTATGGTTGAAAAATGTCTTTAGTTGTTATTGAAATTATGAAAAATGCACTGTGACTCTTCAGAAGCAGACAAAAGCAATTTCGCCTCGATAATCTTATGCTAACAGCCGCACCATCAGTCTTAGTAATTTGTCTTCTTAAGCTATGTCCACGCTGAAGCAACAACGAGCAACTTTCAAAATGCTAACTACAAAATGCTTCAGCGTGGACATACTTTTACTCTCTTACAACCCAAGTTTGATGAGCCACCGTGTAGCTTATTCCAATAACAATTATGGTCATATATGTACTTTTCAGAATTCTTGTAAAAAAGAATAATGCAATGAAAAAAAAGTTTCTGTTAATCGCATGGGATTTATAGCCCCAGTGATGCTTGTCTGATTCATTCTCGTGGGGGTACCGATTACTGTGCCTATATTAATTATACTTATTTTTAAAGCGTCATGAATCTTCAAAAAGAGATATGTAACATATATATTAACTGATTTTAAAGAAAAAAATTAATATCTCTCTTTTAATATTAATTGTGCTTTAAAAATAAGTATAATTAATGTAGGCCACAGTAATTGGGTCACTTACCCTAATTCTTTCAAATTCCGCAGGAAACAAATTTCAAGTTGGTAACCTATGATTATAATTTCGAGAAATATTTGGGATTCCCCGTTCCCGATGGCTGTCGCTCAATCGCGTTCCGCCGGATGATTTTTTAATTAAGTTCTCGCACGTTCTGTCCAGGCACCGACGTCCTCACACGATTCGAAGCCATTAAATGGCTCGCGGCGAAGTTAAAAGGACCCCGGGGCACAGGGGAGTCGAGTGAAACGGGTTGGCAGTTGGGTTTCCAGCGATTCCCGGTGAATTTATGGCGTCACCTGCCTAGGAATGCGAGCGTACAGACAATAGAAGTCTATTCGATCCTCCTCGATCCTCTCGGACGGTCCCCCGTGTCCGCGCCGTCCTGATCTACGATCTGTAAATTGGATCAAGAGTGGCCACTGTCCGACGATCCTTTCGTACGCCGCTCTTTTTGCGATCGGAACCGAGAGAATGTTTCGCGCGAGCTTGTGTGTGATCATGCGAACGCGCGTGTGTGCGCGTCAGGTGTGAGACTGCGTGGGCTGCGGAAGATGCGTCTTGGAAATGATTGTCTCCGGCCTGAAGGCTGCCTTTCCACGGACACCGTCGTGTCCCGAGGAGAACAATTGTCTATTGTGCTTTTTTACGAAGCCGGATTCTTTTAATGAATCCTGACGCGCCATGCCGCAGACAATCCTACGGTCTCTTCTGGAATTTTAACCTTGGATCCCGAGTTTCGCCACGGTAACTGCCCTCGCACAATCTTCCCAATGCATGCTGGCTGGACAATGATTTTGGTCGCGAGACACAGCGCCGGTGGCATTTCCTTGTCAGCAAATGATCGGGAATTACTTCTTATGCGTTCCAACCTTTTTAGAGTTTGGTGCAACGAAACTTGTAACAGAGACGAAATTTTTTTGTCAGAACTACTGATTTTAACGAGATTGATATCTTTAGAAACATTTATTTCAACTTTTCAGTGGGTTAATATCTTATGCAACGAAAAAGAAATCTCTTAGTCGTGAAAGAAATTTGTTTTTACTTTTGATTTTTATGGAACTAACTATAAAAGTAAAAGTTTTTTTTTCTGAACAGATAACAGTCAAAATGGTGCATAATTAGACTGCGGCTCTTTATGCAAAATAAAAATTTTCTACCTGAATTGCAACGAGCCGATGTCAAATAGAAATTTATTTTCTTTCTTGTTATGTTTTGAAAATCATATAATAGTATGTTTAAATTTTTCTAATGTTTGTGCTACTTAAAATCACACCTAGCAATTTTTGTCATAAATGCATAAAATCTGCAGTCTATTCATAATACAGTTTACCTTAGCCTATTGAGATCCGTGAAGACTGAAATTTCGTTTTCTGAAGCTACGTGAATGAAAAAATTCAAGTGAGAATGAATAATTTGGTACAACTTTAATATCCAGCATTGAAACCACAGTAAAAGCTTGGCAATTTTTGTCACAGGAATAAAATCGATAGCAGATCGATTACACGTCAAAGGACTATCAGTTTGCCAAAAACTGAATGAACCGAGATGATTTGAAAATATGTACAACAGTCTGAAAAAATGAAATTAATTCCGCTCGCTTGTTTCTGAATGTTTGATCAAATTGAATAGAGTATGTATCGACTTATAATTTGTCTTTCAACAGCTTTTAACACTAAACGTACCACCACCGGTCAAATGACCGGTTCTAGATTTTTGATTTGACAACTTTTGAAATTACAAAGATGCTTTCATGTAGCAATGATTCAATAAATATCTTTAGTGGAGCACGCACTACAATAAGAACCGCGCAAAGTCTAAATAAATTAAATCTTGTCACATGTATCTGTTGCATTTATAGCTCGGTACGTTTAGTGTTAAGTAGGAAAGAATCGTATGCCAACGGAACGCAGCTAAAGATAGTTCAATCAACGAGGGAGAGTGTCGTTCCCATTCACAACGGAATGACAACAGAATGAGAACGGTTCAGAATGACCGCTATAGCGTGCGTTTGTCCCATTATCAGTTGGAAACGCTTCAGAAGGTGCCGTCACGAATTACCGGTCACGAGGAATGTCAAAAATGATCGTTCGAGGTCGACGGGCTCGTACTATCTATCGCCACCGGGCAACAAGTGTGTTTTCAGGGTGACTTGTTGCGCAATCGGCAATATCTTAAATCGATTGTCGTGTATCGATAGGCGTGCGCGAACCGTGGTATCGTTAGTATTCAGGGAGCGTGTTCCGCAGCCGAAGTGGCGAGAAGCGTCTAGGAATTCTACTCAGGAAGAATAATTTTAACTTCTGGCTGGTCTCGGTCGCGACATGTGCGTGTCCTCTGACAACCTTGCTCCAGCAGCGATAAAATTCACGAACGACATATGTAAATGGCCGTGCTCCGAGAGAAAACGAAAGTGCGAGGAACCGATCAGGGTTAGCCGGGTTAGATGAATCGGGCCGCTGCCGATCGTCAGATAATGTTAGTTAACAGGGAACAGCTATTAAATTTCAATCGTTTCGAGCGTAAGAGAATCTCAATGTTTCTCAATGTTTTGGATCGAGGAAAAAGTCGATTTTGTTTGAATAAATGTCTAAAGTTATTACGATACGAGGAACTTGTGTTTGTACGGATCTGACGCAATACACGTGAACACGAGTCAACATAGTTTAATGGAAGTATTCGATTACAATTGTTTGTACTTTCAAATTGCAGGCTTGATTTAACCCTTTGCAACCGGCGCTATTTTAATTCTAAAACTAAATTTTTCTTCCATCTTAGAATATTTTCATTTTATTCGTACGAAACTGATCCGATTTCCACAAATAATGTTTAAATGTTTAGTAATCTGTAGAATACAAATTTTGTAATGTAACAAATATTCTATAATGTTTTTTGTAATTTCTTTGAAATGATGCCACAACAATTTTTAATGGCGCTTCAGAGTCACTACTCGAGTGCAAAGGGTTAATATAAAATAGTGCACGTAAAGTGTATTTAACACTTGTCCAGGTTTTAAAATGAATTTTTACGTTAATATATTTATCGTACCAAATTTGATTAGGATCTATAAAATGCTAGGAAGTTGGAGGACTACTCGATATCATACATTTAATTTTTCTCAATTTTTATTTCATTAAATAACTTACTTTGATTTTATGGAATTTTCGCGGTTTCTAGTTTGGCAGTGTTAATCATTTGTGCTACTCGTATGCCATAGAAGAAAGGAACACAACAAACACCGCAGTACTGCATGATTTTTCGTATTTACAGCAGATTTTCTCGTACAGTGTCTACCAACACGAAAACCAAAATTAAGCAAAAGTAGTAATAAAATAAAGAATCAATTTAAGCGTACAGAATCGGAGCACCCATTCGCATACTTCTCATCAGAAGAGCACACTTTATCGTTTGCCTAACGAATGATCAAGTATTTTTCAACGGTAATACAAATAACCATTGCTTATACATTTCTCTGTAAGTGCTATTTGAGGTATCCATCTTGAAAGGGTAATAAACTTAGCAAAACGAGTAAATGGAGAAAGCAGATCGTCCATACTGGGTAATTAAACGCGCGAATACCAGTGGAGTGCCAGTAATAAAAGCAATTGCGTTTCTAATGGATCGACTATTAAGTTCAAGACCTTTCGCGCCACGAGACACGCGTTAAGTTCACGTCCATCGAGCTGCCTGCCGTTGATCCGCCTGAAAGCGAGTGAACTTTCAACTTTTCTAAAAGTCTCGGCAGATATTGATCGGTCTTGATCCGACTCGTTAGCTCGGTGATCTTCAACATACCGATCGAGTTGAACCGAAGAAATTATCTTTTGCGCAAAGATTCATAGACCGTTCGCCGCTGAAATTATTTCGGATTGTATAGTATATTTTAGCAAAAATTCCCCAAGATCAGATGCATCGGTAAAACTTTCGCAGAAAAATCATTGGGAATAAAAAAAGTTTGCCAGTAAGTTAGCGTCGATCAAAGAAGAGTGAGTTCTGTAGACATTTCGGTCCTGAAATTTTCTTTCGAAAAGTGAAAGTATAAAATTGAGAATATATTTAATTATTAGTGGTATTGTGAAAAATGTTTAATCATAAATTGATCCCCGTATGCAGAAACCCGTATGCAAGAATACGCAACGGCACACGCGTCTCTGCATTAGCTAGTGGCAGCGTGGCTGTCGTTGCAGTCACGGCTCTGAATCATTCATTCGTCCCGTGCCGTTGGTTCGCAGCGGTGCAGCGTGCCCGTTGCACTTTCGTGGTCCTTTTGTCGTCCCCGCATATCGCGGTTAATATTGTACGTACACAATGCAACATCGTCTCGGGGCGTAGGCAGACCGCAAGAGGGAGAGGCTCTTCCTCCGAAGGGTTTTCACATCTCCAGCCTCCGCATCATTCTTTTCAGGGCTCCTTCACTTGTCCTGGGTGTGACGAATTTCGCCGTATCTAAAACTTCTCGTTTTGCTCGTGCTTCTTTCGCGGGAACCATCGCTGGCATTGTTTGCACCGTTTGCTGGCAGGCTGTGTCCATTCAACACCTCAAGTACCAACAATCAATTCCAGCGATTCTCACAAAATCAGTGTAATTTAATTAACGAAACCGAAACTAGAAATTTAAAATGTTTTATAGGGGATGCTGTCCTTAACCCTTCTGAATTCTAAAGATCCTAATAAAATTCAGTTTATCTGGATATGTCACAGGAAAAATGAATTTCTATACCTAGTCAAATAGTCAGAAACCTAGTATGTGACTGACGTGGCAGTTAACGTGTTAATGGCAATTTAATAGTCGCTTTCGTTATTAAACCCATCATACTTTATGAGTATAGATATAAACGATTGTATACAGTCTCTCTTTATCAAGCTTATATCAAGCTAGACTGCGGATTTTATGCGTTCATGAGAAAAATAAAGAAGTAAAATGGAAAACTGTCAGGACAGTGAAAGAATTATTCTTTTAAACTCCGTTTCGTCCAATTAGCTTAACAGACATTAATTCGGACATTGACGAATTGTTTTCGCGTTCGATGATATATTTTCTGCTTTCTGTCGGAAAATATAGTTTCGAACAGATTGAAGGATAATCTGAATGTGTAATGAACTATTCGGTTCGGTATCATTCATATTTTCTGCGTCGAGGTGAGGCATGTTCAGTATCGGCTACCAATTTATTATTCTCCTTCAGAACTATCATGTGTTAACTGTACATCTATCTGTCAGGAATCATTCCTGGCTCGTGAACATGGTGCAGCGAGATGGACAATCGAATGTCATATACAGCAATAAAATACGACTCTCATCTTTCATTCACCGTTGAATATATATCTGTGCAACGTAGGTATACTACGCTTGAATATTTCCAATGTTTCTGACAAATTTATCTATACAAAAATTTACTGAACCGTACAAGTGTCCTATACGTTTTGATATTAGCAGCACATTATCTGGTAATATTAATAAATTATACGACCCCGTTTATTCTAAATTTTATACTAAAATTTAGTAAATCGTAGCTAGTAAATAATAAATATATTAGTAATTGAATAAAACTAGAAAATTATTAGGCAGTGCTTATTCATAACAGAACACAGAAGAATTTCAAGAAAAGAATTGATTAAATCTTACCTACAAGTTTTGATATTCCAATTACAAGGCGCTAGTTGTTCATAGTTCACTCAATAGAATTTGAAATAAATCCATAAAATCCCTACGACTTTAGATTTTCGAATAACGTTGTAATTACAACGTTCCATTAGCCCATGGTAAAGTTGGACGTTTAAAATCGGAATGGCAGAAAATGCAAAATGATGGATAGATCAAACACACCGAATCACGACGGGATCCGAAGAATAAAAGACTGGGATCGCCGTGAAACAAGGGAAACCAATCGAATTATATGAGTTCCCAGGGAATAGAGCGTAGCAGACGGACACCTGGCTCCCTTCCAAGGGATAGAAGGGGGGAAAAAAAGGAAATCCTTCCCCCGTGAGACGGCCGTGTGCATTTCAATTTTCCCGTCGAACGTGAAGAAAGACGGCGGAGCAGGCTGAAGGATGTGTACACGTCCGCGAGGAAATTCTAAGAGTCATGGAACGAGCGAGTGCGAGACCCGTAGTATAGTCCGAGAAGCGGCTCCGAGAGAGAGCCTAGTTCTCTAATGTCCTTTTGCGTGGCAGTCACTCGCAGCACGTCCGTCTATGATTCCTCAGCAACATTCTTCGAGCTCAGCAGCGCTATAACCGTAGCGAGAGAGCCGCGGCAGCCGGTAACATAAGTTCAAGCCGAGAGCGCGTCGTTCCAACGGGCTGAACAGAGACGAACGGAGCCGCATGTGCGCCACTCGGCTCCAGTATTTCTTCGTTCGTTCCCCTTCTTTGCCTTCGTCTTCTTTTTCTTCCCTCTTCGTTTTTCCCCTCTTTCCAGTTTGTATCGTCCTGTGATTCCGCCAGGCGGAACTGCCGGTATATCAAGCCGCGCCGACGTTTTCCTATATACAGCGCGCCGGACGATGCGCCCACTGCACTTACCAGGCCTATGCACTTTTTCGATCTTACGTACACACACCCGAAACCGACCGACACCAAGAGACGTTGGCGAACGGACGAATTTTCCGGAGGAATAACACCTCGTTTCCTCGAGTACGCTCTGGCAAGGCAGCTTCTCAGATCAGCAATTAGCAGATGTTCATTGCAAAATACAAATTAGGAAACCACTTGGGAATTCCTCTCCCCTCCTTTCACCCTTTCCACTTGGAACTATTACAACGCGGGAACCAAACATTTCTTTAATTTTACGCAAACGAAACTGATGCAATTTACTTATACAGCACTTATTACATGTTTGGTAATTTATTGAATATAAGAAAATTTAATGTGCACACGGAAGAAAGATTAGAATACACCAGAATTCTCGAGCGAATCTCAGTTGAAAATATGATTTAGAAATCGTATTGTTATAATAAAACTTCGTGCTTGCTGTTAACTGAATCACGAATTCGCGCTATCATGTTAATACTCCTGTCCCTCGAGACTACCTCGTCCGTTTAACGAAGTAAATACGGAAGAAACGTTGAAAAGATGATGACTGTCTTCCTTCAGCCGCGTTAATGCCAGCTAATGACATCGCAGAAGCAAAGCCCGAGAAAAAGAGCGTACACTCGAGGCACGGACGAAGAAAATAATTGAAGCGGTACGATAATACCGATGTAAGGAACGAGTTTACACGTTCCCGCGTTTCGAAAAATACGTTTGATACGGCGAGCCTAACAGGATCCAACAAAAAGCGTAAATACTCGTTGCCGTCGAGAAAACGAGTAAACCGAACGTAACAACAAACTCAGAGACGGAATCGCCTAGACAAATCCGTGTGAGAATTTTGTTCTTCGGTACGTGTTGAAACCAGTATTCCGGCGCAATTAAATAAATAAGACGCTCGACGCAAAAAGATTAAACGCTCGACAACATAAGCGGACGAACGACTCGAAGGGATAGAAGTAATTAAGAGAGACAAGCGAATAGCAGAAACAGGTGAGAACCGGCTAATAAAGATTCTGACACAGGTATATCGCGCCGGATCGTTCCGCGTGCATTTAATGCAACCATTTACGCATTTAATTCAAATTACCCACGGCAGCTTTCGTGCGAATAGGCGCATCAATTATGCGATACAAACGTTGTCCGGAGATACAGGGGAAGGTTGTTCGCGGAGATTGATTGAGAAACGTTCGCGGAATTAGACACATCTTTCGAGGCATATGTCGAAATTACGTTCGCGCGATGGCACCAGGTTCACTGCACTCCCACGGTTGCGTTTTGTTCCACCCAGGTTTTGCCGGCTGATTGAATTATGTAATTACCGCGTGGAGCCGAGTGGACGGCGAACTCGATTATGACAATGCCGACACTCCCCGTTGAAAGTTTTCAAATGAACACCCTGTATACATTTTCAGTGAATCAGGGTTTCTCTTCAAGATCATCGAATAAAAATAGAATAAGGCGAAGATTGGATATGGAAGATTCATGGTGAACGAGCTGTGCATCGTTCGAAGCAGATTTTCGTTTTAAAGTGATACCGTGTGAAGATTTCCCAGAGTCACTCCAACAAAATAACTGCAACGAAACTGTAAATTCTAGTCGCCATTGATTAAGAACAAGAGAATAGTGATATTAAATTGAATAAAGCAGTTTCTTCGTTGAATTCCTTCCCGTCCCACTACAGGAGGATTCATTTACGAAACATAAAGCGGCCTCCCCCGCCTGCGTTCCTTTCAGAGAATCGGCAGCAACGAAACCCATAAAAAACGCTCCGAACAGTATGCCTTTCCCATGGCCGTACCTAAATCACCCATTGTCCATGGAAATAAAAATCCAATCGCGAGGCTCTTCCCAGCGATTTCTTCTTACAATCGACCTCCTCGAAACGCCATTCACGGGTCCACCCGGTTAATTCATCCTCGCGAAATTGAATTTCCCCCGATCCTCTAAGAGACTCTCGGACCAATAGAAAGCCTCTTGTCGGACGCTTAATTGGTTTCGGCGAATTGAAAACCAGAGCGCACGGCGACCGTTGAAGAACCGCGATCGTTCTGCCGCGGGTTCCCGGAGATCATGCAGATTAAAACGGCAAGGACGACGCGGGAAAAAGCGGGATGAAGAGTGTAGCATGCGGGTTATGTTAACCCGTCGGCTGTGAAATGAGAATCTTTTCGTTCGACCGGCACACCCAGCGGCGGCCTTGCAGCTTAGCGGCCGGAGTCCTTTTGATGGCCGCGATTATCCTCGCGGGAATAATCGATCGTATCGTTTCATCAGAGTCGCATTGTGGCCCGCGGAATGAAACGCATAGCGAAACGCAGCTCAACCGTTTCGCTATGCGAGCGAGACGCGCCGATCGCTCGGGCCTGGTGTCTTTGAAAAATGCTCACGGCGAAGCAGCCCATTTCTCCATAGAAATATTGCTTATGCGAATGACTCGGCCGAGCAGTTAGAGAATCGTGAGGTTTTAAGTGGTGAAATTATCCTTGGAAGAATACAAAGAATTATTTTCTTCCTCGTGGAACGTCTCCGTGACCGTGAGCAACATTTAAGAATTAAAATCAAAAGCTGCATCTTAATTTTCGTCTTTGTGACATAAGGAGTCTGTGAAATGATTTAAAAAATAATCGTAAATTTTAAACCGTTCGAACAATTCTGATAAGAGAATGAATCGTGCGACGCGACGTATTGTGCATTATCACCGGAGTCTATGTTTTAATGCTGAACCGAGCGTACACCACGTCGGATACTTCTACCGATTGCTATCGATATCTGATCGTGTACGGTGTTGCTTGTCATGTACGGCGATCTGGCTTTTGATAGTGGCTCCAGCGAACGCTTTTTGACGACGTCTTTTGTGTCGCTTTCGCCAGCGTGTGATGTGGCAGAACAGTGCGCAAACTGTCTTTGCGTGTGCATAGTGAAATTGTTTAAGAAAAAAGTCTGACGCGAGGAGACGAATCGGCGACGTAATATTATAGATTGCGGATCAAGTGGATCAGAGTTCCATCGGTGAAAGTGATTTAAGGATACTTTTTAATATGCTCTGACCAGTTAATACTTAAAGAAGTTCAACTCTGGTTTTCATGACGAAATTAAATGGACCATGGAGTAATTTGCAAATTGTGATATAGGATACTAATCATCAAAATTAATATAAAAATTATAAGAATCGATTCGTGAAATTCTTTAGAACCTGCAAGGATCAGGAAAATTACGAAGATACTTATAACAGTGAACAAATCTTTATGAAGAAATCCTTCGAAGTAAGATGAAAAGATGGAAGAGAAATCTTGGCAACATTAAAGCTATGTTAAAGCAACATCTTCGCTCAACAAATAGTGCATCAAGCCACTGAACCTGCTCGGATAATTATCCGCAATGCAACAATTCCGAAAGAATACCAACAATTTTGCAGCAGAACACGATTTCTCTGCCCCGCAGGTAGAAATCATCGTTCGATCTTGGCCAGCTTCGGAGTCGATGAAATTTCTAACGGACTGTGACTGGAAAAAAAGAAAAAAAAAACAGCAGCGCGTCGAATCAATTTTTACAAATTATCGGATTAGCATGCTTTCGTTCCGGCGAAGCTGACCCGATCATATAGCCGCTGATCCAATCAGAAACGGGTCCGGGTTTCTCTCGGGATCTTTCATAGTCGAAGAAGAGGCTCGGCGGTGGCATGGTTGGCCGTGATCCTGAGATTTCTTCCTTGAAGAGGAATGATCGCCGGCATATAAAAGGGCAATCATCCAGAACGGTAGGGTCTCTCCGGTAACGCGCGAGTGGGCTCATTCACTCGTTTCGTTTCGTTTCGTTTCGTTCGGAATCGTACGACCGAGATGATAACTCGGCTCTACGCTCCGCTGGCATTCCCTCGCCTCGGTTAAAGACCTAACCGACTTAACCTAGCCTAACGCAGAGAGTCCCATAGAACCCTTTCCTTCCGTCCTACCTTCCCCGCGTTCCAGCTACAGCACATGAACGACCACCGAGAGGACCACGGACGACGCAGACCGGCCATTTTGTTATATAACTCGCACGCGAGGACTCCCCCGCCGGCTAGAAAAACGCTTAGACAATGCCGCGCGTTGCGGCTTTCATCGTATAAGGACTGTCTAGGAACCATCCTCGTCCCGAGGAGGATGTCGCTTTATACCGCGATCGTCCTTCTCAAATAATTGCGGAACTTACTATCTTCGCCCCGTGAGACCGCCAACTTTCTTCGCACGGTAGCCAATGGAATCTTTCTTCTTCGACTAGACTTTCTGGGTGATCGCATTATTATCTTCTATTAAATTATTTTTATTCGCTTATCTCATTGCTCGACATGCAAATGTTATTTTACGAGATATTATCGAGTAAGTTTATTCATTTTGTAGTATGTAGACTGGTCATCGACAGACAGAGGAATCATCCAAACGTAAAATAAATTGAAACATTCGACGCGAACAATTTTTGTACTCGCTGTAAGTAGAAATGGTTGCTCGTAGCCAGACAGAGGAACTGTATATTGTAAAACCTCTTAGACTGTGTATCTTGGTCATGGACAGACGGAGGAATGATCCAAACGTAAAATAAATTGAAACATTCGACGCGAACAATTTTTGTACTCGCTGTAAGTAGAAATGGTTGCTCGTAGCCAGACAGAGGAACTGTATATTGTAAAACCTCTTAGACTGTGTATCTTGGTCATGGACAGACGGAGGAATGATCCAAACGTAAAATAAATTGAAACATTCGACGCGAACAATTTTTGTACTCGCTGTAAGTAGAAATGGTTGCTCGTAGCCAGACAGAGGAATGATCCAAACGTAAAATAAATTGAAACATTCGACGCAAACAATATTTGTACTCGCTGTAAGTAGAAATGGTTGCTCGTAGCCAGACAGAGGAATGATCCAAACGTGAAAAAATTGATACATTCGACGCAAACAATTTTTGTACTCGCTGTAAGTAGAAATGGTTGCTCGTAGGCAGACAGAGGAATGATGTGTATATTGTAGAACCTCTTGGACTGTGTATCTTGGACTAAGCGAGCCTTCAATAGGCAACTGTTAGAAATAAGAAACCTCGGTGATTCGACTGGTAGTGATAACTTTGGTGTTCGTGTTGGGGGGTGGGGGGTTTAGCAGCGATTTAGAAGGGACACGTTTGAAATTAGTAGGAACGGTTCCGCGGGCGGTGTGCGCCACAGTGACTCAGTCCCCGAAATTTACGTCCTTCACGAAACCGCGTTTCGTGTAAGCTCGCAGGACCCCGGAGGAGGAACGAAACGGAGAAGAATTCGTGAACAAGCCTCGGCGACCCCCGCTTTGGAAAAAGGGGGGTAGGCGACAGGTTGGGCGGGGGAGGGCCGGGGGCGAAGTACGATTCGAAGGAATCGTAAATTGCCTAAAGGCTGCGTGGCCATCTGTTCATCCTGGTATCCGCACAAACCATTGTCAGCTGCTTCTTCCTTTTTTTCTCTCTCTCTCTTTCTTTCCCACACATCCTCTGTCCTCGCTATTTACTACGGACCTATAAGGGTTTGCGGACCAGTCGGCTCGCGGCCACGTGTTTCTCTTCGCCGGATGCATTCCCACTATGCAACCTGGATAGAACACAATGCCGTGGATAATGAAAAGTCGGCAGAAATCCTGTAATTGCCAGGCCTGGTATTTCACGTCCCGTGCGTGCGCGCCTATCTATTCGGAAACACTTGAACTCGTGTCCGCCGCATACTTTACAACCGATGCACCCGAGCCCAGAGTGCAACACGGATCGGTTCTGTGAGTGCACTCGCGCCACCTTATCCGGCTTCCTGCGCGTTGACAATGAGAATGGTAGTTAACGCTTCCCGAGAGTTCTGCAATTTTCACGGGAAAATGGGTAATTAATTCTTTAAACGTTTTGCTTGCAGCCGGATGTCTTCGAGCGTTGCACAATCGTGGCTGTGAACTTAAGTGTTGCGTTTCATTTGGAATTCGCACCTCGGAATTAATTGCCCGGTAAGAAAATCGTCGAGAATAGTATAAATAAATTTTAAAACTGTTTTCTCAGTTTGTTTCGCTTCACGGATTTCAGGTACAGAGAAACAGGCTCTTTGAGTTCACAACTTACAGAAGATCTAAATGTGTATTACTTTACTTTGGAATATTAGAAAATGATTTACCACGTTTTCGTGATTGCAAAATTACAGTGCCTAATGCGATGGAGAGCACACAATGTACAGACATAAGTCGACGAAGATACTCGAACTCGTGTTGTGGCATTGTTAAATTAGATGTTCAATGGTCACAAGCATTCAGACGTTCAATGGGAATTCTGTTTTTCGAAGGCCAATTGCTGCTTATGCAACAATGGCAACGTATTTGTAGTTGTGACATGAATCGTATGTAGAAAATATCGGAAAGAAGAGACTATGTATCGCTTGTTCTGATTCATCTCCGACTATTATGAACCCAGCACCTTCTATTCTTCTGCATCGCGTGTACACCTCTTGGTTGACCACGATGATGAATGGAGGTATGACTCATATGCCCTTCCCCGAGATAAAACAATGGCAGCGAGATTCTTCAATATCTACACCGGGGTACTTCGAAGTGTAACCTTGTATCGCCGAACAACGTCGTCCTTCCAACACTGATCCTGCACCTTCTTCTCCGAAAAGCTGTTTATTATTTTTTCCAAAGCGTGGGAATCCCATTGAACAACGTTACTGGCAAATCTGGACGGTCAACAATTCTATTATCGTTTTCTTTTTGTGGCAAGAGGTTCAAGACCGGATTTAATTTTTGTTTGCGTATTTAGGTATAGAAAAATGCGTCAATCTTTACAAAATTCAGAGACGCGGACGGGCGGCTCATAAAAAAAAAAAGAAATTGGACGTCAGTTTTGAGTCCCGGGATAAATTTAATTCACCGCGCGTTCGCCTCGTGGCGTTCCACGGCGGATTTTCTTCTTCGACCATAGTGTGCGCGAGGTAGTCGCGCGCAGAGCCTTTTTCTACCCCCCCAAGATTGCCCTTCGGCCTTCGGCACACCGCGAATCTGCAAGCGGTAATGACTTCCTGCCGTAAACCGGCAAAATAATAAAAGCGAATGGCCCCGTTACTACGGGCGCGCATATGCGCCTCAGAGATGTAACGAGATGCATTTGCGCCCGGCGCGAACCGCGCAGCCTTCTCGCATTCTCCGCGGCCTGTCAAGCCGAAGAAGAACGGGTCGAAAATAGACGACGTGGAATTAACCAATCAGTGACGTGTCAAGCGGAGCGCTTTTGATTTGTATTATCCCCGGAGATGGGCCGAAGTAAATGATTTTAATAAGAACCGCGAGACGTGGAGGTGGAGTTGCACTTGGCCCAAAGGAAACGAAGAACCGATCCAACGAGGCAGAGAATGTTCGTTCTGGACAGAGTCGGTGGTGAGATATTTGTGTTTCTACTTTCACATTCGACGAAACCTCGAACAATTCGTTCATAGATGCCCGGAGACTTTTGGAACAGGATTTGATTAAGTTTAGGGGGCAGGAATATTACTAATACTGTCATTAAATGAGAAGCAAGTGCGCAGAGGTCTACGTCAGACCGATTAGACTAGAAACTAAGATCCACACCGAGATTGAGAATGTTGAACTGTTGTTTCTACAGCAGAACCTCTGAATCAATGATATACGTTTCTCATGTCCTGTTATACAGAATAAATCGCATCAAAATAAATACAAAATAATTGGTGTCTTCTTCTAGAGGGGAATAAAAAATAATTTTAAATCTACTACAATGTTCCATAGACACAATCGTCGATTCTAATGAATGTTCACTTGACCTAGCGTTAAAGTGGGACATGGTATGGGGAACACTGGCACAAAGGACCCGTGAAATCGTCGGACTACGTTGTCGAGAAAATCGATATTACAGGGTAGTCCAAGGTAACCGAGCACTATGACGAAAATCGTCTTCGACCAAAGCGAGCGGTATCGCGTTAGGATCGCTGCGCGGTGCGGCGCATAGGTGGCACACGCATTGTGTAAGGGACACGGTGTTTCGTCTTGTTACACGAAAGATCGCGTTAAACGGCGTATCGCGTAACATGTTGCGTGACATCGGGACAAAATTCGATCGTCCCTGTGTGCGGACGCCGGAGGAATTTCGATACCGGGGAATACGATGCCAGATACGATAATCCGAGCGCGATCTTTATTACCGGCTTGCTCGCTCGCGCGCACCTTGCGCGGACCCTCGCCACGGTGCAACGTGCATGGCAGTTCGCGCGGCTGCGTATCCCCTGCCACGGCTTTGTGGCTACGTACCTGCATGCATTAATGCGGGTACGTCATGCGGCGCAAGCAGAGCCCATCAAGGTGCCCAGCCACCTCCGAGAGGCCGTGCCCTGCAGGTAGCACCGTTGACGGATGATAAGTTGCGCGCCGACGCAAAAATCGAGAAAGGGCCTGCTAATTGCTCGGGACGATTAACCAGGCTAACGATCGTTCTTCGCAGCATCCTCCCGCGCCATTCTTACCGACGATTCCTCCTCGGATCGTCGTTGCTTTTCGACCGCGATTGTTCCTCTTTAACCCCTTGATCGGCTTCATTAGCTCTCGCAAGACCGATTTCGATGATTCCGTGGGATCCGTTCAGATATTTATGCATCAATATTTTTAACCCCTGGGACTCTCATTTATTAGGTGGGCCCATAAGTAATCAATTACTTTGAAATCTAAAACAAACTTTGTAGTAAATTCAAGTTTTTATTTTTTAATTTATTATTTAATCTCCATCATTATCGAGGACAGTTTGCCACCTTTCCTGCAAATTTTCAATCCCCCTCTTATAGAAATTCAGGGTTTGTGAAGCAAAATATGACTCAAAGTGCCTCTTTACATCTTCTATACAAGTGAATGTTTTATTTCTTAAATAATGCTCCAGAGATCTGAAAAGATGATAGTCAGAGGGAGCAATATTCGGTGAGTACGGGGGGGATGCGATAAAACTTCTCTGAGAGATCATAGTCACCAGCAGCAAACCTTCTGAACCAACGTTGACACTTGTTGACCTTCAATACATCTCCATAAATATCGCAACTTTTCTTCGTTGTTACCGTTGCATTAAATCCCGCATGAAAATGAAAAAGTATGCAATGACGAATATGATCCTCGGACGGTACGTACGCCGCCATTTTATTACAGGGTTGTAAAAAAATTATATTTTTTACAATATTTTGAACACAGGCTGCTTTACCGGAAACTGTAAAAGAATACGTGTTTCCTCTTCAACGATCGGTACAGAACTAAAGGCAAAACAAATTCTATGCAAATAATTGATTACTTATGGGTACCCCTAATATTTTACGATTACAGCGTTAAAATTTTGTTGTCGTTCATAATCTCTTAGAAGAAGATGGAAGATTATATTTATTGTATGCCAATGCGTTCTCCAGTGACTATAATATTGACAAAATAGAATTTTAGGTCTAAGGGAAATTAGTAACACACATATTTAGTAGGTCCCGTTCGAAATCTTCATCATGAAAATTAAAAGCGTTTAATGCAGCACTCTAATTTAGAAAGAATGCAGCTTCGTCGCGGCGGACTTCAGGCTGACAGGTGTCTGTTAGCTGATTACGTTTCGCTTTTCTTCAAGCCGGTGTTTGCGGGACGAGCGAAAGAAGACGGAACGCGAGCATCGCGGTCAAGCACCAGCGTCCACGGTAATTAGTAACTCGTCGATTTTTCCGGGCCTGTGTAACTCATCATCCGTTGACGTTGAAATCTACCGAGTGCAGCGCGCGCGGCGCCTACACAGTTTTGACGGGCACTCTGTGCTTTGCATAATCATTCAGGCATGTGGGAAGATAGACGCGAGCGATACAAGAAGTAACCAATTCTTTTTTACTCACTCTCTCTCTCTCGCTCTCTCTC
Source organism: Halictus rubicundus (assembly GCF_050948215.1). Classification (NCBI taxonomy): domain Eukaryota; kingdom Metazoa; phylum Arthropoda; class Insecta; order Hymenoptera; family Halictidae; genus Halictus; species Halictus rubicundus. Next base: position 8,957,097 of record NC_135152.1, read on the forward strand.
TCTCTCTCTCTCTCTCTCTCGAAACCGTTCGTGAGAGGCGTTACCCGCCTCGATCGAAGATTGACGGGACTTTGTCTGATTTTTATTCGGCTGTCAGCTGCGTAGTTTGTTACCACAACACCTTGTGCGCGCAAGCTGGATTGTTAGCCTTTTGAAGGGTGAGTGCACTGTACACATTGCGTATCGAATTATGCTATACAACAGTATACTTCTTCCCACAATCGCACGGTTGCCGTAAATCTGACCTTTCGGGAGACGCGTTGTAAGGTTTCGCGAACATGCATTCCAACTTAAATGGTTAAATTGGATTTTAGCGCGTATTACTCCCGAACAATTGAATTGAATCGACGATCTCCGACATCTTCGGGTCCCATTTCTTCGTGGTTCACGCGTTATTGGACATGCATCGGTTAGGGTCTCACTGGCGGTGGTTCACTGTAGGCGGAATAGGTCTGTGATTCAACTCTGAATTATGCTTCCGTTTTACATAATTTGCATCGCGGGAAAAGTTTCTCGTGGGATTTTATAAAACTAGTTTAACAAGAAGTAGCTGCAAGTCTTGATAACATAAAGGCTTCCGTTAGTGATACTATCATGTGGGACAATCAGGATTTTTGAATATAAGAGACACCAGACGACCTCAAGAACATTTCAAACAGCAACGATTGATTTATAATGGTGTCCGAAGGCCAAAATATAAATTAGGATATTAATAGAAGTTTATTTAAAAAATATATTGGAAATTCAAACGGAACAGCCTGTGCGTTACAATAAAAATCGCAGAAAATTTCGGTGAATAAATTGTCGCTATTTTCATAGAATAATGTAAAACGGTCCCTTGAAATAAAGAAAGGACCCAGGAAACGGGTCTACCGTTCCCAGCGCTCTGCTCAGCGGGTAGCGGAGTTGATGAACGATGAGTTATGTCCCTGTGGAAAAATCAACGAGCCCACTAATTACCGCGTACAGTGAACCGAGCTTACCGCTGGCTGTTTTTATTACGGGCGGTATAGTGCCGCGTGCGTGCAGTAATCGGGCGTACTCACCTTGGCCTTCGCCGTCGCTCGTTCAAGGCTGCCCTCGGCCGGCTTCAGCCCGTGAATCATACTTACGATCAAAGTTCGCGAGTGCACGTTTCAATTATTCAGTGGGTCATACGGGCGAACCGGGGCGAATGGTTTCGAGCCGGTCGATCGGAGCCCGATGCTCGCCGGACAACCGGGAAAAATGGTCGAGCATGAATGAACCGCGGCCAATGCGGCTGATGAAGAAAGGTGTTTGATCGCGAATAAGCCGACGCGGCCGAGTTTATTTTGATTCATTCGCGACGGGGCCGCCGCGAAAAATCCGAATTCGAACGGAGTATTGATGAGCTTCGACGAACTGGAGCGAACCGCGGCTATGATTAATGGCACCGCGGAATCGGCCGAGAACCGTGAATCGAAATGTGCCTCGAAACGAGCTTACTTTGTGCTGAGTCCTCGCGTGACACCAGTTTCGTTCTCCTTTTCCCCGCGAAATAACTCTCGTCTTATTGCCGCGCTTACACTTTGATGCGAGCCGTTCACGAGCCGAATCGGTTAACCAGCTTTCATGTTTTTCATCACCGAGGCGCTTCATTAATACCACCGTGTTACAAAAATTCAAAGAATTTTTCAGAATGGATGTACTGTCTCTTCGATTCGTCTACTTTCTCTTTTCCGAAGTCTCCAAATTGCTATTAACACTAACAAAGTTCACGGAGCACTAAAATTGACTAGTTTAAACTACTCTATAAAAATAACGAGAACGTACCTATCCAAATTTTTAGCATTTTTGTTTAATAGTATACTCTCAAAGAAATCAATTTATTGAATAGATCTCAATAATTGTAAATGAGAAAAATATTAGAATCCGTCATTTTTTACTTGCGTAAAATGAATTGTTAATTTGTAGATACGCTCGGAGGTTGTTCAGAGGAGTATTTGGTTTCATTGGTTCACAGGGAAGTTAATTGTAGAAGCTGAAACGAATGTGAACGAGTGTAAAGAAAGAAACGATGAAAAAGAGAACATCGCGATAGCGTTCGTTGATTTGTGATTTGCGGGCGAAATAGGAAACGCAACGTTCCTTCGTTTGCATTGTGCAAAGGAGTATTCAGTTTTCCGGGAACCGTCCGTGATCGTCGAATGAATCACTTCACGATACTTTCTTAGCACGTTGTTGGTACGTCACGAAGGTTTTAGTGCAGCCTACGGTGCATATATTTCGCGGCGCAGTGCATGCAACAACGATGCGACAACTAATTTGCCTTCTGGGAACTAACTGTTCAAGAATTCTCGCGAAGGGTACGCTTTTCCTCATACAACGCGAGCTAGCATTGAAACACTAGATGACCCGAAGGAAACACTAAACGTACACTAAATAATTTACTTCGCGTTGATTGCTTAACAAACGTTTCTGCGAGATCATATTAATTTAGTTAATTCATCAAAATATTTTTATATTCAACACTTGGCAACTAAAAATAATTTATCGTTGGTCATTGACCCATTGAAGTTTATATAACCGTAGGTCACAAAAATCGTGGATAAAAGTCTATAACGAATAATTTAATGTAACTGAAGACTGTTGCATTTCACGTGAATTTCTTGAGCCCACTCATCAGAGAAACAGAACTTTATTTGATTCCCATTCAATCAATAGTTTGTCATGTACGTAAAATTAAGTACACGTTAGATGATTTGTCTACCGTGTAATCAGTTAACTGCGTTCGACGTGTATACACGTCAATCCAAAACTCTATCGCGGTGCGGTTAACGTTAATGAATTTTTAATTTCTTATCGAATGAAAATGTAATTCTTTCTCATTTTGCTTTAGTTCTTTCGTAAAATTTATAATAGCGGCAATCGGCCTGCGTTCGACGTGTATATTCGTCATTGCTAGTGAGGGATTTTTAAAATTAAACTCCGCAGTTAACTGGTTGATAATAATTTCTCGAACAGCAGGCAGCTGGAAAAAGGTTGAGGAATTCATAGTACTCGAAGAAAAACCATCAGGATGAAATTCGTTGTAAGCAAGCGCGCCGGCGACGTCGCAGCACAACAGCCGAAACCGATGCTCGTGGGAGCGCACGTCAGGATGCAACAACCTCATCATTCAGGTTCATGTATATTTAAATGACAGTTCGTGGCCACCTGATTCAATTTCCTTTCGACCGAGACGTGCCAGCCATTCGGTAGAACGTTCGCCGGGACCCTCTTGGCTTCGTTGCGGACGTTCACTTTCACGTTGGATTTGACTCGGGGAGATAACGACCCGGCACTTATGTCAAAGCCGGTCGCGCTAGGGACCCAGAATCCGCGAGACGGGGGCCCGATTATTCCGTCCAGGCCCTCGGCAATATTCCGCTTGTGCAGCTGCTTTCCATGTCGTCGATCGACGGTTTTTACACGCGCACGAAATCCAGAAGTCGCCGCCACCGCGCAACGACGAACGTTCCGGGCGAGCTTCCACGAAGAAATAAGACTTCTCGCGGGAAGCGTGACGCTTTTACCGAAACCGAGAACTACCTATCGATACGCGATCGCGAAGGACGTACGTCGGGTTCCTGGAAAATATTTGCTTGCGTCACCGAATCCTCTCGATCGAACCGTTCGCTCCCTGGACACGTTTCCTTGACGCTTTTCAGCGGTTGTTTGATTGCTTCCTTCACGACAGAAGTGTCGAAGTTCATTTGTTCTACCGCCTCCTTCTCGGAAAAAGATTATTCCCTCTGGAAATCCGTCTTCTTCGACACATTGAACGCCCTGTCTCCCAGAAATGGTGGACAGAATTATTCAGCAGAACAAATAATGATATATACGCTGGCCTGAAAAAGTATTCTGTCTAATCACTAGACTGCGGATCTTTGTGCAAAATAAAAATGTTGCGCATCGACTGTGAGAAACAGGAGGCTAGTGAAAAGATCTTTCATCCCGTAATAATTTTAGTAAGTTGAAAATAATCTATTTTAAATTGTACCTATCCAGTTTTGTCACGAATCCGAAATCGAAACTAGAAAACAAATGAAGTATCCAGACAAGTAGGAGATTTTTCCAGCGAGTCGACAGAAACCGCGTACCGCCGCCGAGGAGGCTCCGCTAATTTAATAAAGACTTCCGATCGGACGCTCATTATTTCCACGCATCGTGCGGCTTCTGTATTCATACCACTCTATTTCTACGCGTCTCGTTATGTCCGCCCGTGTCCCTTTAAGTCCTCTTATGTCCCCGCAGCATCTCGGCGCAGGAGCGAGCGGCTCAAGGGCTTAAGCCGAACAACTACGGCGACGACGGTCGCAAGGACATTTAAATAAGGTTCGACCAGTTTGTCCGATTGGACACGACATCGGATTAATCCACGAAAATCCTGCTACGGTCCCCTTTAGACAACATCCTTTAAATAGCAACTTGAGCCTTTCATCGTACAGTCCAACAAAAACAGTCTCTTCTTTGATTGGTCAGCAAGGAACTCTAACATGAGCTAGCTCTACTAATGAAGCACCATGGAAGAGCTAGAGCTGGTAGGCTAATGCTACTAGAGCTAGTAGCTGGTTTTAACTCATCACTAAAAATTGTTTCTTCTTTGATTGGTGAGCAATGAGTCCGGACATGGGCTAGCTCTACTAGTACTAGACTACTAGTACTGCCAGCTCTACATAGAAGAGCTAGAGCTGGTAGGCTAATGCTACTAGAGCTAGTAGCTGGTTTTAACTCATCAATAAAAATTGTTTCTTCTTTGATTGGTGAGCAATGAGTCCGGACATGGGCTAGCTCTACTAGTACTAGACTACTAGTACTGCCAGCTCTACATAGAAGAGCTAGAGCTGGTAGGCTAATGCTACTAGAGCTAGTAGCTAGTTTTAACTCATCAATAAAAATTGTCTCTTCTTCGATTGGTGAGCAAGGAACTCTAACATGAGTTACTTCTACTAGTGAAGGACCATAGAAGAGTTAGAGCTAGCAGGTTAATGCTATTAGAGCTAGTAGCTGGTTTTAACTCATCAATAAAAATTGTTTCTTCTTTGATTGGTGAGCAAGGAACTCTAACATGAGTTACTTCTAATAGTGAAGGACCATAGAAGAGCTAGAGCTGGCAGTTAATGCTACTAGAGCTAGTAGCTGGTTTTAACTCATCAGTAAAAATAGTCTCTCCTTTAATTGGCGAGCAATGAGTCCGGACATGGGCTAGCTCTACTATTGAAGGACTGTAGTAGAGCTAGAGCTGGCAGGTTAATGCTAGTAGAGCTAGTAGCTGGTTCTAACTCATCAATAAAAATTGTTTCTTCTTCGATTGGTGAGCAAGGAACTCTAACATAAGCTAGCTCTACTAGTGAAGGACCACGAGACACAAGAACACCACAGGATTGCTGCTAGTAGCTCAATACTAGTGGAGCTGTGTATCTAGGGTTTAGTTGACTGAAAAAGTGTCTCCTTTGATTGGTAAATAATGGAGCTAAACATAAACCGGCTCTACTACTGGAGCACAACAAAACACTAGACTGTCTTCTGACCTCTGATGAGGTTAGCTGCAATGTTTGCGTCACATCGAAGAAACAATTACAAACGGCGAATTCTGAATTCCGAATTGCGAATTGCGAACGCCCGCATAAAACCGAATGACTGTTGGTGAATATCATTGATGGAGCATAGCAAGGGACTACGGCCGATAGTGTGGAACTAAAAGGGATCTAGTGTATCCAGCGATTTTTGTCCTTGCATTGAAATCGCCGAGAATAGATTGCATACAACGTGTTAATATTAGGTCGTCCCATAAGTTCGTGCCGTGGATACGTTTATATTATTCACCGTTGAAAAATATTTTAATGAAATACCGCAGAAATTTTATAGTGGCGGTATGATGTCTCTGCCAAAAAGGTCAGAAGAGGTTGTGGAATGAAAGGGTGATTACATATTTGATTTTTAGAATTTAAATGGTACAAGAGTAAACGGCACGCACTTATGGGACGACCTAATAGTAAAAACTGTATAGAGCACTCTCCGAAGTGGGGATGGGTCCGGTTAACGGTGTCAACGGAGTGGCGACGGTCAGCGCCGCGAGGCTAACAACGTCCGCAGGGCACAAAGACGCGTTGAAGATGCTCGACGACGACGACAACGACGACGACGACGACGTTGCTTCCCGACCCTGTTTTTTTTTCTTTCCGCCGTCGCGTCGCGCCGGTGCTGCTCCGTAATCGCTTACCAGAGGAGAGGATTTTAGATCGCGGCGGCTCCGGCGTCCTGGGACAGAAGACGAGCGCAATTTCCAGAGGTTGCCCCGTCCCGAGCAAAAAGCTTGAAAGATCTACCCGCGTGTGTCGTTTGCGGCGGCGGCTGTACGCCAGCGACAGAAGTGGTCAATGCCAGGAGTGTCGTTAACCTTCTCCTATACGCGGCCACGTATGGTGTATACCCTGACGAAGGGGCATAGGAAAGGGGGGGGGGGGGAGCGGACGGAGACACGGCCGGCATCCATGGTTCGTTTGCGCATCATATCGTTTAACTGGCTCAAGAATGCGTGCCCAACGGGCCCGGCGAACGCGTTCCCGCAAAAATGTGTCACCGAAATTCTGAAGGGCCCCTGCTACCTCGTGGCATGCGCGTTTATGTGCGCTGCCTGATTCATCGTTTCATTGTAAGCCTTACGCGGACTTTCGAAACGGTCTGTTCTCTGAAAGAAGATCCCTGAAGTCGTAATAGATGACCATTCTTCTGTTGCAAGTTTGAAGTAATGGCCGTCCGGTGGACAACGTCGCAGCTCTGCCCGTGGCAGACTTCAGGTATCTTAATCCGAGCACGCGTTCCAAGAAAAATCGTGCTGCTCCGAAATGAACTCAATCTTGTAATTTTTCTTAAGCAACTAGTCTCTTTTGATGCTCGGTTAACCCTTAAGTGCATAGGTAAACTAAATATTAGGAACATGAATGCATACATGGGGTCCATTGAGTACCCCGCTTACCTAATTCCTTGCTAACTTTGATTACAGCAACAATTTATTACTGTAAACTTTCTGTGAAACTGTAAAATTCCTGTAAACTAAAAATGGCGCGGCTAAAAACGTTAACACAAAATCCAACACTGGGGTCCTTTGCGGACCCCACTCGTGCATTTAAGGGTTAAGTTCCAGAGAGACAGGAGTTCCACAAAAATATGTTTCTTCTTTTAATGAGAAAAACAAAAATAAGAATCTTTTATCATAAATTCCGCAATCTAATCACGGTAGTTCCGTCATTTTACGAAGTACTGTATTAATTCGAGGAATTACTTGAAGAACGACGACCCATAGCCAAGGGCTTAATTCCCAAGGCTGAAAGTCGACGGGGCTTTTTGTCCGCTGACCGCCGCGCCACTCTGTTCAATTATCGTGTAACAAGAAACTGCGTGATTTATGCAAGAACGTAATATCGGGAGGGTTTCATGAAACCCGATGAAAGGGCAAGGATCTTAGACCGTCCATTCTTCTTCGATCCGATGCGGTTTGATCGGTGCAACGACGACGACGACGACGACGACGACGACGACGACGATCATCGGTGGTGCGAAGATCCACAGGGATAGAACGCGAGGGGAAGGGGGCAAGGTAAATCGAGCAAGGTGGAAAGAGGGAGCTGACGAGATGCCGGGGCAGAGAGGACTCGGGAACGGTGACAAGAAAAGCAGCGAACGCATTTATTTTAATTGGAGCCAACGTACTTGTACACGCGTGGCGGCTGCCGCGGAGCAAGGACGCGCGCGTTTCTTCTGCCGTTGCCACGCAGGAGGATAATTTAAGGATTCATTGTAAGTGTGACGCCCGAAACGAATGGTTTCCCCTCGTCATCGAGGCTCAGAGGGGTGCCCTGCTCTGGGAACCACGGCCGAGGGACTCGATGAATTCCTCGAGCGTGCCATAGTTTCGCGAACTAATTGCCGGAGTTGTCGCGTCGCGTCTTCTCGCAACCGCTGCTGACTCGTCGTCAAGTCAATCTCGTATCTGCAACTGGCTCAGGTTAAGCTCAAAATTCTCATTCCCACTTGATCGTAGTTCCTACATTCTCATTCTCATAGTTATTTTAAGGGTCCTGACAAATATTGGTCCTAAATGACACATACTGTGGGCGAAAATAAATTCCAATACAATCTACTGGTGTTGCAGTAGAATTACTACGTGCAACGATCGAAATTAATTTTTTATGAGACACTTATAATATAATCTTGTGGAAGAACATTGCTTCTTCTTAGTAGTAATCCACTACATAAAAATTTGATCGTTTTCGGTTGCTACAATAATTGTACTTTCGCAAGACAAAGCTGCCAAAGTCACAGATCAAAATATTTGTTTAGAACTTGCTTAAAAATTCTTCGTTTCTTCCATGCTTTTATCCAAATTTTGTTCCGCTTAAAATAATTAAGGTCACATGGGACAATAAAAATTACTGAATCATGTTCCACGGTCATGGAAGAGTGTTCAAGAATTTTTTGGGATTTTTAAAATCTCCAAAATCCTGGTAAAGACCGCTTCGCAAACGTAAGGTTGTGAACTGGATAGACTGTATTCGCACGTGTCAAGCAATTTAGCCATTATATTCTCTTTTTTGGTTCACATTTACACCGATCTCTTTACACAAAGAGACAAATATAATCGCAGCGAGATCGCGAGAAGGTTATCCTCTTGCAGGTGTGTTGCGTCACAACGCAGGATCAAGAATTTCGCGAGGTATGCGCCCCGAGGGAATTAAAGCGGCCGTAACACGTTAACTATTAGGCTTGATTCTCAATAATGAGAGGCCGCGGCGAGAGCAACAAGAAACGCGAGCCGAGTGTTTACTTTTAATTGGCGCCGCAGCTGCCGGAATCGCGGGAGCGTGTTGCTTCTTACGATCGGGATAATTCAAGGATTCGTCCGCTGTGACAAATGGTGATTTCCTTCGTCAGTGAAATGTAACAGTCGGCCGAAAATGCTTTAGATTCACTCTAAATGTTTCTACTTCAGTGAGTTCTCCTTAATTCACGGAGAATTTGTCTGTTGAACGGCTGAGATGGATCTGATGAAAGCTGAAGTCACGATAATTGAGTGACGACGATACTATTACGATTTATTTACAAGAGAACATTCCCCTTTAGGTAATTAATAAAATGTCAATAGGCACACGTATATGGCTTCGTCGTACAAACTCGGTGCCATATTATTGCAAATTATCCAGTACATATTTCACGTGCCTCCTCCTAATCCACGAAAATTTTAATATTTCCAAAAAAACAAGGTTCACAAAAGATTGTATACGAATCGGGAGAGAACGGAAGACCCGCAAAATAATTGCACCCGTTTAAATTGTTAAATAAAAATATTTACAATGCCCGAGGCCCAGAAAAACCTTGATGCAGTCATACATTGGAATATATCATGAGTGAAGAATCGATCGGAACAGGTATAACAGGGAATCGCTCGGTAATTTCATTTTATAAAATCGATGCGTCGAGCCGAACTCGTTTTTTCCACGAAACGACGAGCGAAGGCAGTTCTGATCTCGATGAAGGATTGCCCGATGCGCGTATTACCCGCGGACGCATAAAACTGGAGGGTCCTAGCTGCCAGTCATGTATAAAGCATGAGCCGTTGCGTCCCGGGACGCAATGAATAAATGTAAATTCAGCCCCATCATAATTGCTTCACGGGGGTACCCACCACTGTAATCACTTTAATAGCCGCTTCTGTCATGGCGGCGGGTGAAGGTGCCTTCTAGCCGCGGCGTGAGACTCGCCATTGTATTAATGCCGGCTTTTACGAGGCCATGCACGTGTTCCACTTCTGTTCCGCGAAATGCTCTTTCTGTTCCGAAAATAAACCGAAAATCTCGCGTGTTCACCCTGCTCGAACTCGAACAGATTTTTTCATAATTTTCAAAAGTGTACGGTCCATGGCGAAAGTCTTTTCAATAAATTCTTCGACAGCAATTTCTATTTTGAACTGACCAGCCCCCCCAGTAATGTCATCTAATAAAAGAAGATTTCTCTAATTATCAAAAATTCTATGTAATAGGCTTTGGTAAAGTGTGTCTAGGTAAAGTACGATTTTATACCGTCTATAGATAGATCCATTCGCGTATTTGTTTATAGACAACTTTGTATATTAAACAATTTTCGCGACAGACTCTTTTTGGTCGATCCGTCGATCATAAAGGACCTTGATCCGCAGATGGCGCAGTGATGATCACTTCAAAGAAGTTGTCCGAACATGCTCGATCAAACATACTCGAACGGGACCGGTCGAAAGCGTCAGCGGTCGCGAGAGGATGGTCCGTGATTGATCAGCGCACCTGTTGAATAATTAGCCGTCATAAGCGGAAGCGGCGAATCCTCGTCTTCATTTGGCATTGTGATTTTCCTGCGGCGGTTTCGCAGCCGGCAACCGCCGACGTGTTGCGTAATCGGGCTTCATTTAACGTTTGACGTGTCCATCATCGCGCGCGAAATGCCTCCCGTAATTGATTCCTCGCCGCGAAGAAAATACCCTTGATTCCAGTGTTCGCCATGCTCTGGTGGCGTTTCAACCTGGAGAGCCTAATCTCTTCCGCATTCAGACGGGTCGCCGTGCCGCGCCGACACGCGTAAAAACTGAAGGATACGCGGGGAAACCATCTGCCACGAAAAATAGACAACGGACATCGGAATCATCCTCTTGGATCCTCGACGGAACACCTGAATCTTCCGCGTTTCGACGCGAGCCTTGCTATTCGTGAACGAAGTTGACGAAGATTGGCAGTGTATTGATGAAACGGGAGATCGCGCCAGGCAGATAAGACAATGGATGTAGGTTTGAATGATTGATAGACATTTAACACGGGAATATAATGAATCGCCGAACGCTTAGGTTAAACGAAAGATGCTCGCAGGCAGGAGCATCGTGATTGATTTCAGCATTTCAGAATTTTGACTTTGGTTTGAACTCTGACTTGCGTGTTACGGTCAGAGTCGCCAGATCAAGACTTGTTCCCCCACTCTATCCCCCACTCTTCCGCCGCAGTCTCAGTCACGTGACGCGCTCCGGTACTGGCAGAGAGAGGGGGTAACTTTTTCCCCTCGTGCTCCGTCCCTTCATCTGGCGACACTGGTTAGTGCCTCACACCGAAGTCTAGAAAACTGTGGAGTTTATGGACTTGGCAGAAAATTAAAAATACTGTCACAATGATTACCGACTTCTTCGTGTTATAGAGAAATTGAAATAACTTTCTACGTAACTCTGATTTCGAACAATCAGACAAAAGATCGTCAGCCTCGGTAATTAGCAAAATCAAGAATGAATCCAACGAGAATAAACTTTTACTGCGTTCGTGTCCAATAAACATGCTCCACATTATTCGAAGAAGCTTCGGGTTCCTATCCGATAAGGTATACATTCCTCATTTAATTGATTCTCCTTTGTGCACCAGAAGCACGTTCGCAGGTGTTATATCATTTGCGCAGGTGAGCCGCTCTCTATTTGCTTAATGAGAAACATCGACGGAATTTATGCGGGGACCTAACGAACAAATAGAAGGAAACGCGGACGGTAAAGCCGGTCGGATTGAACGTCCTCTAACCTAATCAATGAATCAGGGAAAAGGGGCCCGGGGTATGTATTCCTGCTGCGAGAGAGCTGTTATCGTAACTCGAATTACTCCGAGGACGCGGATAAGAATACGAAGCACCCTGATACGAGCACACCGGTGGCACGAAGATGTTGCGGATACGTTGCACGTCCGGCTGCATTTTGCAGCCTGTGCAACCAACCAGCGACGGTTTAACGAACCGATCGAAGGCCGGCCATCGATTTTCACACGATCGGCTATGCCGCTACCAACGGCGACGGCGACGGCGACTTCTTCTCCCTAGATCGTAACTTATCTTTCTGCGTGGTCGTCGTTGTAAAGAAGCCCTAATCGCGGAGAACGTCACCGGGACCATAAACGTTAACGACTATAAAGTGTGGCGGTTCATTAGCTTTAATAAATATCTCGCCGGCAAGAACCGAGCACCGCTACGTTCCGCAGTCGTTTATCCTAGTTCGTTCAAAACAAATTTCAGTATACAGTGTGTCCCACGAACTCTGTCCACATGAATATCTTGGTTAAGCGTTCGTCATTAAGCGTTCGTCAGACAATGTGGTATCTGCACGATGGTTGTCCAACACACTACGCTCGAAGGGTGAGAAGTACACTTAATGAAATATTCCGAAATCGATTGATAGGACGCGGTGGCACTATTTGCTGGCCAGCTCGAAGTCCACAGATTTAACACCCCTAGATTTTTTCTCGTGGGGAACATTGAAAAATATTGTGTATCGAGATGCACCAACAACTCCGGAAAGACTACAACGTTGCATCGCTGCAGATGGCCGACGTTTCGAACATTCTTCACGAAAACAGTCAAATATCTCGGCAACGGTAAGTTTTAGGACAAATACACTTTGAAAATCGAGCGTAAAAAATTGGACATCCCATTTAAAAAGAGAAAGGTGACCTGTATATCTTCTCTACGCCTCCGCTTGCAAGAATATCATTTATATTATGTAGTTTCTTAAACCCTACAACTTCTGTAAGTAACATTTTCTCGTATCGTTTGAAATAACCAAGATATCCAAGTGGACAGAGCTCGTGGAACATACTGTATACGGTCATCGGAATAGGAACTATACATGTTTAAATTGAAGTCAAAATACAACAGTGCAAGATATCAATAATCGTTGCGTTTTCAAAATAATTTTATCCAATCGAATGTGTAGGATCAATAATCGAACACATTTTTCACATAAATTTGTACAATTTCGCTGTGCGACCATAATAAAATGGCAACCGTTACTCGACTCATTTGCGAAATCATAGTACCGATAATAGCACCTCCAAGGCAAACGGCACGGTAAGGAATACTGCTGTTCAGCCTCGCGAATTCCATTTAAAGCAGTTCCTCTTCAAACACCTCCGGCTGATAGAATAACGCTGTAGCGGGACGCAAGGATGGTCACTGTAATTTCCACTAGACTCGCGAGAGTGTTCGCCAGGGGTACACTTGGCGACCATGTTCCTAGACTCACTATGCTCTAAGGCTGCCAACACCGCTAATCCGTAGCCGGCCACGGTGGATGAGGGTATATTGCATTTGCGTGTTACCCCCTTCCCCCACGGCCGCATATCTGCATTTATCACCAAGTTTTCTGGGGGGATTCTGTCCCCGGCCTCGTGTCTGGGTGATCGTGCACGGCTCTCACCGGGGCATGAGGGTCTGGTAAGTCACGATGGGCCCCGGCGACGATGCAGCGGAAACCGTATCGGCGGGATATGCGGGTCGTGCGAAAGTCGGGCCCGATTTGTCGATGCACGACTCACGAGCGGCCACGTGAGGCTCAACCCCGGACCCAACCATAGTAACCATGCTATCCGGGCTGCATCGGTGTCGCCTGCTATCATACGGCCACTTGGTTACCGACAGCCTCGAGCTTAGAAACCTCTGCTCCTATGTGTTCGCTTCTACGGGGGCCACGGTGCACCACGGTCGCTCCAAAATGCATTCGATCACGTTCTCCATCGTCCTCCTATTGTTACGGGCTTCGACTTTTAGCTCGAGAATTATAAGCTAACCCTGTTGCACTTGACTGTCCCCTCTGGGGCACCAATAAAAATTATTGTACTATTTGATTTTATGTATGATACTGCTTTTATCGAGGCTCGTCAATGCTGTCATGCTTTATCCATAACTCATCGTTTCACCTCTACATCGTCCTCGTTCCTGCTTCGTTCGAACTTTGAATGTGATTAACTATTTTATTGATCTATAACTAAATAAAAGTTGACAGGTTCTTAACCGAAATTCTTCGACTTGCAATTATCTGCATAAGTACAGCTACGTTCACTTTGAAATCTCCACCGCAAGTCTGAAATATCGATACAAGAATACGGATTAGAAACACTGTTAATAGCGTTAAATGGACCGTGGAGCTGACATTCGCAGCGTAGAAAAATCTAGGAAAAATTCTAACACACCGGATTTAATTTAACCTAACCAGACAGACAGGAAATTTCTTCTGCTTCCAATTCCGTGTAATTAGCATACAGACTGTATGCATTCGTGGCAAAAATGCGTAGAGGAAATAGAAAACAGTAAAAACATCAGACGATTCGAAATCGTTAAGATAGAAAATAATACCTTTTTACTTATTTTCTAGTTAGTGCAATTCAGGTAGAACATTTTCCGTTAAAAATCCGCAGTTTACTTATAATGTTGTGAAAGCGTACACGTGCATGCTTATGCGCAGCGCTTAGTCTAATTGAAATAAGTTGTTCTCGCTATCGTACGTTCTAAGGAAAGAAAATAATTCTGCTCCGACATTGTTGTAACGTGGACAGGTCGGCCACAGATAAGCCAATCAGCTGTCTCGGATAAAGAATACGGTTATCAACCACCGATGGGAACACCGGTATAATACGCGGACGCGATTATCGCAACAGCCACCATGGAACGCAGCGAGGCAGAAAGTAGCATAACATTTACATAAAGGAAAACGATTTTTACGGAGCGTCTTCCCGGGCTTTCTACGCCGGCGGCTTCCTCTCGTATCTAGATTCGTCTCTCTGCGGTCAGGATGCTCTTCGGGAACGATGTTGGCCGCATCCACGCGAGGATGAAACGCATAAACGGTGCGCAGATGGTTGTCTGATAGCGACCACGGAAATGCATCGAGGTGGTAGGCACCTTGGGGGTTATCACTCGCTGATAACCGTGTACAGGCGCGAACCGTGTTACCTTCTCGGAATAGGACTCCACGGCGATCGCGGTGATGGAATCTCCATCCCGGCCACGGGTCACCATTAACGGTATCCTTTATTTTTCATATCCACCACACGGACTTTCTCTTGTACTTCTCTTTGAAATAATTACCGAGTAGCGAAAGATACATCATGCTCCGAATGGAAGAACGTGTCTCTACATCCTATACAACACGATTTTGATTCATTGCTTGGCTCATGGAATTTATCGTTGAATTATTGTACCCGCGAGTCCCTTACGATGCTAGCTAAACTTTCTGTACAATGATTTTCGCTACTGCGTCGCAGGACCATTGCACACACGAAATTCGTTTAGCTTTGGCTTGAACGTTTCGGGCTTGTAGGTTTAAACTGTGTATTAAATTTTATGGAGTCCTTCGAAACAGTATGTTTTTTGAGGTTCAATATATTTTTTACTTGTGTCGCAAATCGTCTCGCTATTTTATTGTAAATGTTCGTACTCGAACAAGTCCTTTGTACAGTTCAATTTTTTTATGAACATCGTCTATTGGAGACTGTTGATCTGGCTTTCGGTGAGTGAATTGTAACCATGAAATAATTAGACAATCGGAATAGTACGTTGCAACAAAATTTTTTTCGATCTATGTGTACAGAGAAATTAAAATGTGTCCACAGAAAATTGTAACATGAATGGATCTGAATAATGTACATATTCTTAAAAATATTCACAAGGTCCAAGAAACCAATCGTATTGAACAAACCGGTCTGTCTAGTGTATTTTGAGAAAAAGTCGAAACATTTTCCTGAATTTTTAAGCACAAAACAATTAAAGGCATTCTACTTTGTACGGTACAATAAAACAGTATAATAATTCAAATTTTAAAGAAATGTAGACAAATTTCGACATTTTCGTCCGAAACACTTCCTCGTCTCGATACTGGAATCGGTTTAAAAGAAAAAAGCGTACGACAGGGAAAAGTTTGATGAATGATCCAGAGCGAACGTCACATCCTGGCCTCGTCCGTCATCGTTGCGCATACACGCGCGCCCCGGCAGACAGTGAAAGCCACGGAGGATGTTTAATGGCGAGGGAAATTGCGTGTCACAGCGTAACCTAATGAGCGTCGTGCAACGATAACGCCCGGAGAAATTCGAGGAACAAGATCGTTAAGTCGCGTATCGAGATCGCGAGCCTTTTGCCCGGGACAGTCCGGCGCGGCTTGCATAATGCGAGTTCGCACATTCGAGCAGCGCAGAACCGAACCGGCAAAAAGAGAAGCAATTTTTCCCCGTTCGTCTGCTTCCTGCACGAATCTGCACGGGGTCAAACCACGGGGCCGGCGTTTTATTACTAACAATAAGCCGGCGGCGTCGTCTCTATCAATTACCGTGGTCCCTTCGCGATTACTGTAGCCGTGCTCGTCTCCGCCAACAGAAAGCAATCTCTCGCCGCACTGGAAAATCGGAGATTGCGGGAACGGCCCGAGATATCGTGGGGGGAAAGTGCAGTTTTCGAGCTGTGGGCATTGTTCGACACGTTACGTGACCCCCGGGGAAAGAGTTTCTCCTACTCGTGAATATTCTTCTGCACGAAGAATGTTACACGTTCCGCGAACTATCGATAAAAGGCTTGCCGGTAATGGTGCGGTAAAGCTACGTCCACACTGAAGCGACGTCGGGCATCTCCCAAATAAACGAAGGTGACAAGAAGGTGGACGTTGCTTTAAGAGGTTTCGAACTTCCTTTGTTGTCCATAATTTCTTAAAAAAAAGAACGAAAATTTTATTTCGGTTCGACGGAAATTAATGACATATTCGGTAGATCCTGTTTGAACTCTTCCTCACGAGTCTGACCCGACGGTAGTATGAATATTTCAAGAACTGCTAAATTTAATTTTATGGCAGACCTAACTGCATTTGAGTGACGGTAGCACCAGAGATTTGCTACTTCTAAGCGTGCACGAGGGCACAGAGGTTGAACTGGGATTCCGATCGCCGCGGGAAACTGCGAATTCAGGCCAAGATGACAGTCGACCGATAACTCGGTTGCCCAAGAGGTCAGACGGCGGCAACCCTGAAGAAACCCGGCGCTCGTTCCGCGACAATTTCCGTCGGCGGTCGTTTTGCGGCCACCGCGCCGGTTCGATGATCCGTGATTAAAAGAAGAGGGTAATGGGCTTGCTAAGAGCGGACAGAGTCCTTTTGCGACACCCTCGGTCACGAGCTGAATGCTTAACTAGAAATGAAGCATGCGGGCCTAGGCTGTTTCGCGAGGTAAACGAGATAATTCGGGAGCAGGAACGTTGGCTGCTTCGTTACGGCAATCGGACTCAAGGCCAACCTGCATTTTCACCGACGATTCGCGTGCGAGAAGGTTCAGGAAGGAGGAGAGGTGAAGGGACCATTTGCAACAATGGTTCGCCGACTATGGGATTAATTGGGTCCGTTGTCGTTGCGATGCATTTTAGAAAATTCTACCAGTTCATCTTCCTTTAGTATTATTTTAAATGCAATACCGAGGCCCGCAGGAAAGTTAACCGAGGGAAAATTATAATAAAAAGCCTTGTATGTGCCATTCACATTTTTATTTCTTGTGTGTCGTTTTTTAACCTAGTCGAGTTTATGTTTTATGTTATGTTACATTTTAGAAAATTCGACGGACATTGTAACTAATGCACTTTCTTTAAATATTGCTTTAAATATTTAAGGGAAGAACAACACTGGAAATACGCGAATGTTCCAATGAAATTGATTGTCAACGAAAACGTCTTTTCAGTTTCCTGATAAAGTAATATATGATTGCACGAGAGCATGCAGTTTCATTCTCCATAAACGGTAATAATATTTATCGTAGAGGGGAAAATCTCTTGGCACGCAATTAGTATAAGTGACACGAGAGTGCTCGTATAATTATCAAGAGTTTTAAGAGATAAATTAAACTTGTAACACACGTTTTAGTAAGACCAAGATGTGAACGTAATAAAATTCTTATAGCTCTTATGATATGTGACTCAGTAATATATTAGGTCATTTATGCGGCCTGTCCGTGAGAGTGTTTGTCGTTTTAATTTTAGGGTTCCTCGTTCCAGTGCCTGTTTCACTTGTGAGTTATTTAGCACGGCTCGGCTGTCGCCACAATTTCTGTATATTGATTTTTCGTTCGTCTGGAAGACGAACGGACAAAGGATTGTGCAAGTTCAAATAAGAAAGCACAGACGTCCTCGCGAACGGTTCTTACGTTTCCTCTATTGGTATTTCATCACCGTTAGATATCCGGAGACGTTACGAAAATTAAATATTGGAAGAGGCGACCGGGCCGGTCAGATCGGTTCCGTTCGTACTTTCACCGTCGTTGCGAGAGAATGTACATTTTTGGGCGTTTCTACGAAATTTGAACAGCAATTGTTTAACAATAACTGGAGCACGACTCCAGAAACACCCCTCATTCTTGGTCCAGGCAATTATTTTCCAAAAATGTTTCTCGGGGAATATTCAGAAATATATGTATTTGTAGATATTTCATTTTTACACGGCCAATGGCTTAAAATATACACGAATAAATTTCATTACTATTGCCCATGTTGACAAAAAATTATGGAACACAATTATTTCTATATATTTTTAAAACACAGGTTTCGAGCAATTGAAATTAATCGTGGCCAATGCAGTGCATTTCAGAAATGCAAATGCGAATAATTATCGATTTTCAAGCAATTCAATGTTTACGATATATTAAGTACAACCATTATTTCAGCAATCATTACTATTATTTGAGCGAGGTAAATACAAACTGTGCTCGACGTAGTCATAATTACAGCCCTCTGCGAACAGGCCGATTCTCATCTTGAAGATTGCAGAAATGCAGGCCAGCCTCGAGGAAACCAATAAGTACCGAGGCAGCTCTCAGCGTGCAAGGGGAGAGTATCCGAGTAACGCGAAGAGAATACATCATACCGCACTTCCGGTGGCTGCCGATATTCTCACGCGGCGATAGCATCCGGTCAACGTACCTGAAAAAGAACATCAGAGAAGCTTCAATTAGACCGGGTCGATTCGCCGTCGTAATTGTATTAGGGGAGCCCATAAGTAACCAATTATTTGCAAAGAATTTGTTTTGCCTTTAGTTCTGTACCGACCGTTGAAGAGGAAACACGTATTCTTTTACAGTTTTCGGTAAAGCAGCCTGTGTTCAGAACATTCTAAAAAGTATAATTTTTTTTACAACCCTGTAATAAAATGGCGGCGTTCGTACCTTCCGAGGATCATGTTCGTCATTGCATACTATTTCATTTTCATGCGGGATTTAATGCAACGGTTACAACAAAGAAAATTTGCGATGTTTATGGAGATGTATTGAAGGTCAACAAGTGTCAACGTTGGTTCAGAAGGTTTGCTGCTGGTGATTATGATCTCTCTGATAGGCCTCGAAGTGGACGACCAGTTGAATTTGATAATGACACCCTAAAATCTCTAGTGGAAGCTGATCCAAAATTAAGTATACAAGAATTATCGAGAAGCCTTGGGTCCACATGGTCAACTATACAAAGGCACCTACACGAAATGGGAACGGCATATAGGCAAGGAAAATGGGTATCTCGTCAATTATCTGAGATCAACAAGAATATTCGTCGATCAATTTGCACTTCATTGCTATCCAGTTTTCGTAGAGATCCATTTCTTAGCCGAATCGTTACCGGAGATGAAAAATGGATTCTTTATGATAACATAAAGCGTTCCAAGCAATGGCTTTCTGCGTATCAAACCGCAATATCAACCCCTAAACCTAGCTTATCACTTAGAAAGGTGTTACTGAGAAAGAAATAAAACATTCACTTTTGTAGAAGATGCAAGGAGGCACCTTGGGTCCTATTTTGCTTCACGAATCCTGGTTTTCTATAAGAGGGGGATTGAAAATTTGCGAAAATAATAAATTAAAAAATAAAAACTTGAATTTACTAGAAAGTTTGTTTTAGGTTTCAAAATCATTGATTACTTTTGAGCCCCCCTAATATATAGATCAGTCGGCGTCTGCTTGCCTCGGACCAGTGGCAGCCGCTATCACGACGAACGAAAAGAATTTATAAAACCGTGTTAGTGTGTTATGGACAACAGATGTTCGTCTCCCGCCTGATCTAGAACAGGCGAGCCTAAGCGGCGAACAACGCGGCACGGCGAAAATATTTTGTCCGCCGGATGGAGCTGGTACTTAGCGAGCCGGAGGAAACGCGTGTTATGAATTCACGATGCGGGGTCTTCTTACACTGATATCAAATTGTAACCTGGTTCACGATATTGCTCGGCGTGCAAGACGATTCGCGCTAAGAGGTAGCCGTTTAAATATTGCTATTTAAAAACATTATTCGGCATTATCGGTTCATTTGTCTGGAATTAATACTAAAATATTTTACAGTACATAATAAAATTCAGTTGATATTTCATCTTATTTCGAACCTGGAGAATTCATATTATCGTGATTATTAAAAATTAATACTGGGTCTACCGGAACTGCAAAAGTGGCGGATTCTAATATTTTTAACCCATTATCCGCCAATGTCCCATTTTTGGGACACGGAATAAAACGAATATATAATCTTAATTTTGGTTTTTTTTTGAGCTAATTTTTATATTTAAATAAAAACAATAACAATTATGACAAAAATAGTTCCAGTTGGTTAGTATGAATATCATTATACAGTTAATTTAATTTTCTTTTGTATTTTTTAATGGCGGCGGGTAATGGGTTAATTTACGATTATTGAAACTGTAAAGATGTGTCTATGAGGAATTATTAAACAGATTTAATTCTTTGGGTATAAAAATAAAATGGCTAAAACTTTGGATTTGTAGAACTTTACTTTAATTGCCAGCAGTTTAAGCCTCTAACTCCGAGAACAATTCTCAGAAAATCTCAGTACTCCTCAGCTTCGCCTGGCACATGAACTTGACGGGATAATTAGACGTCTTTTACGAGCATAGAATCCAATCACGCGAAAAAAACTCGCGTCATTGGAAACGAGCGATTCGTTCTCCCCTAATACGATTCCGAGCAACTTGCGAATCCAACGTACTGCCTAAGGTCAAAGCAACCTACCGTAACTGGATCAGTATCATTTTCTGCAATTATTTCCACCGGTCGTGGGTACAGTCTCGCAGCTGTCGACGATGGATATGAAAAGCAACGATACCCGGGCCGTCACGCACGGGCGAGGTTAATTAAATTGATTTCCAATTAATAAGTGGATACCGATTTGTCGATGGTAGAAAGAAATGGGATCGATGTCGGATAACGCCACCGGAGAAAGTGCACGTTCGGCGAACATACGGAGACCGATTCCGTTTGGCTCGCAACCAAGAGAATCCAGAGTCTTTCTAATTATAAAACTCATTAGCTTAATGTTTGCTATTTAGATATGTGCCGTGCAATTTCGCTTTTACTTTTACGCGGCTATAATCTCGCTTTATTGTTCCTGCCACCTGAATGCTATTTCGCGTGGCGAGAGATTTACAGTTATTGAATTTGCTCTTCGACCATTTTTTTCTCACTTTCTAGCACTCGAAAATTCCATGAAATTTTATTTTTTCTAGGATGCAGTACGCTTGGGACGACAGTGATAATTAGATAATTATCACTAATAGTGATAATTAGACTGAAAATGCAGAATAAGAATGGTTTGTATCAATTGAAAGAGAAATTATTTTTCTCCTTTTCGAAAATTTAATTTCTTAAGTACAACTTCATCCAGCCGAAACATTATTGAAAACTTCTCTTAACCCTTTAAAGTCCTATGTCGAGCCATTATTTTATTCCCATTATATTCGTCTATAATGTCACAATTACATGGTACATAAAATTGTAGTTTTTCTTATCTGTTCCAAGTTGGTTACTGAATTCATTTATAGGAATATAATTGAATTGTATTAGTTGGTAGCAACACGTCGGACCGCAAAGGATTAAATCATGTTTTCTCTGAAGTGTTCCCATCTCCTTGGTCATTTGCCCGAACAAACAAAGAAGCTAGAAAATCGCATGAACATTTATCTACGATAAATTCGACACCAGGATCCACAGTATTTTTCGGTGTCGCCGCAGCAGATCGTGACAGTGCTTTGTCAAACACGTTTTCTCGGTTGCTATCACGGTTCGGTCGTTTCAATATTACCGTCTCGATAACGAGACACGGCTGGACACCGGATCTGCATAAATCGTGCATCGGCTTCTCTCCCCTGGTCAGCGGCGAGAGAGTAAGAGGGAGAGAAAGAGAAGAAGAAGAAGGAGAGAAGCCCGGAGCGAACGTGTCTCGCAGAAACGCTCGATTTTTGCCGCGGAACCGATCAGGCGAGCTTTTTAGCGTCCCGCGGTTGTCTCTCGCCGTAGCTCGACGTCTCTGCCCACCCGATTTTGCAAATTCACCGCGAGCACCGGTTTGAAAAATGCCGGCCGAGCGCGAAACACCGGTATGACAACTAGTTCTCGGGATCCCGGGGCCGAGTCTGTCGAGGATGCCGGGACGGTGCGCCGGCAAAGAAAATTCCGCGGGCTGCACGCGAATGCACTTGTCGGCCGTGTGCGTTAAGGGCGTGCGATGAACCTGTCGGCGGCGAGACGCCCGAGCAGAGCATAGCGGAGCAGAGCTGAACGGACACACACGCTACGCGATCCGCTCGGATTTACTTGTGCCACCGATCGCCGATCCGCCGGGCACTGAATATTCCACGGACGACAACCGGTGGAATACGAGCCGGGTAATTTGTTCGGGATCAAGGCTCCGACGAGGAGCCAGCCTTTATCACATTTGCATGATTAGTCGGCGGCTCGCAGATGCAACCAGACGCAACGACATCCTACCATCCATCGAAATCTCCCTTCGAAAGGTTCTGCACGGAGTATCTGCTCGAAATGTTGATGAACGTTGTCGTTCGTCAGTCGTTGGACGACAACCTTCATTTTACAGAATTGTATTTTGTTACGAAGCACGACGTTGTATCGTAAAGAATTGCATTTTGTCGTAGAGCATTAAAGTTTGTTATAACAATAACTCTATAGAGAATTGCGTTTTGTCATAGACTATTACATTTTGTCATACAGAATTACATTTTATTGTTGTGACCTGATTTTTGTCATAGATCATGGCATTGTATCATAGAGAATTGCATTTTGTCACACAGAATGGCATTTTGTCACAGAGAATTGCATTTTGCCATAGAGCAAATTCATTTTGTAATAGGGTATTGCACTTTGTCGTAAAGAATTTATTTAGTACATTTTATTTTTGTGAGCTGCATTTTGTCACAAATGATGGCATTGTATAATAAAGGAGTGCATTTTCTCACAGATTATGGAATTGTATAATAGAGAATTGCATTTTGTCACAGATCATGGCATTGTGTAATAGAGAATTGCATTTTGTCATACAGCATGGCATTGTGTCATAGAGAATTGCATTTTGTCACACAGAATGGCATTTTGTCATTTTGTTTTGAGAATTGCATTCTGTCATAGAGCAAGTTCATTTTGTAATAGAGAATTGCACTTTGTCGTAAAGAATTTATTTAGTACATTTTGTTATTGTGAGCTGCATTTTGTCACAGATCATGGCATTGTATAATAGAGAATTGCATTTTGTCACAGATCGTGGCATTGTATAATAGAGAAGTGCATTTTGTCACACAGAATGGCACTTTGTCATACAGCAAGTTCATTTCATAAAAGAGCATTGCACCTTGTCGCAAAGAATTGAATTTTTACACGGAGAATTGCAGCTTGTCGTGAAGCATTGCTCCGCAGACTTGCTGGTTTGTTCATGTCGCGTGCTATGTTGCATCAATCTTTGTAAACCTCGTTCAGAATGTCCTCCTCGGAAAACAATGCGCACAGCGGAAGTCTTGAACCGTACAATAAACAGAAAAATGCTGAACAACGCCTACCAGTTTTTCATTTAGTACAGAATAAGCAGAAACGGATTTACTAACGCTTTCATTAAAACGAAGAAAGAAAGAAAGAAAGGAAGGTAACAACAGTCCGCAGAATGCTTCGGTACAATGTTCGCGTTCTCGCATACTTTTACACGAGCCTCAAAAGAAGCCACTGTTAGTCGATCCGTGGAGCTCATTGTGAGAGCAATACAAAGGTCTGAATACCATAGTCGCGGTCTCATTCCCCTTTTGTCGAACTGGACAAATCCGTGGGTTAATTTTGTCACGGTCGCGATATAGATTCGATCAAAACCGCGTCCCTTCGAGTTCTTACAGGACACTTTCGAGTGCTAATGCGTGCTGTCGAGACAGGAAGATCGACTTTCACGTTAATGACAATGGCTTCGTCGTGATTGTGGCATCGTTTTACTGACCGGACGCGGGCCGAGCGAAAGGACATGTTCGACGACAAGACGCGAAAGTGAATCCGCGTGTAGCTCCAACTAATCGGCAGATAAACGCTTCTGAAAAGTCCAGACTGCGATGTAGTATCAACATGTCACTCTACTTTAAGTGCTGCCAACGAAAATTTGCCAGCAGGAATTCTGGGAGCAATGTCCCTTGAAAGAATCATTCATGTTTTGTCATATTCGTCAAACTACGCGTCGATCGAATTATTCAAACCTGATAGATACTTATAAAACTATTTACAGTGATTTCTCTATATATGGCGTTCAAGGCCTATGTGATAAACGTCGCGGAATTCTCCCCACTACCGCGGGATATCCCCACAAAGCTCGAGAGGCCTCGGACGCCGAGGAGTGTAAACGTAACACGGGTATGTCTCCTGGACGATACATGTCGCTGACAAGATCCGTGTTGTTGACCAATATCGAGAATTCACTGTATCTGTCACTGTTAAAATTTCTAGGATAGTCCATCATTTATTAAAATCGGTACATGATGTTAGAAATAATATTTCAGTGTTCATGCTTACAGTCAACACAGTTTATTGTTTTGTAATTGCACTTTCATCCACCAATGCTAATTTCAGTCACATAAAATGCTAAATACTCATTAGCACTTTTAAAGGAAATTAGCTTCATCGAATCGGCTGTAAAATATTTTAGAATGCCGGTACCATCTCCGTGGAACAAATGAGAAACAATGTGCGGTTTCATTTTAAATAAGTGGATGCCATAAACCGTACGGTTGCACAAAGGAAATTGTTTAAATGTAACTTTCTTGTTCCCCTCTCGACCTGCATGGGAACTGATCCTTCTGGACGCAACACCGGGGAAAGGTGTGGTGCTGCGTTATTATCTTCTAATGTTCACAGCCGCTGTCGCCGTTCATTAGCCAGCTTGTTTATTGCATCCGTGTAAAATCGGCTGTTTACGAGGAATCGTTCGCGGCTGCTTGTAATTTGAAAATATTCCAAGAGGATGCGGTCGGGGAGGATTCGCCTCGTACGCTGTTACGCTCGCGGTAATAAATGATACGGAAGGAAACTTAATTGCGTAGAAAGTAGATTTTTCATTTGGTCTTCGTTTTGTACTCATGAGAATATCAGGCTTCTGCTTTGTGTTTCCTGGAACATTAATATGCAACCCGTCAAACCTTAGCTACCATCGCTGCTTCGTGAATACCTAAACAGCGAATTGCCTGGGTTTGTGATTTTCTTCGCAGCTTGACCTGTTTAGAAACAATTTTAGATCTAAACTAAAATTCGAAACTCGTTTTGACAATGATGTGACATTAAAGCGTCGTATAGTAGGCGTACAGGGGACAATAAATACAGCGATATATCACTGTCAACGCCATTCGTAATAAGACAAAGACGGAAGTATTTTTGTTCGATACAATAATAGCGCATACGATTCATAAAACGCAACCTGATCTGAGACACACAATTATGCTGGAGCTTCGTGCGGTGGGCGTCCGTCGGACCGAGAGGAATTTCGCATCGTCGGGAAAAATCCTAGGTTCGCGCGTGGGCGTCGTATTAATTGGGCGTGAACGCTCCGCGCCGAAAGTTCAAGCGCGAAACGTCAGTCCGATCGTGCAAATCCGCTTCACGGTTCTCACGTGGCATTACCGTCCGCACGTGAAACGCGTCCCCCGAGGTTCGCGACCACCCAGGGACGACCGGCTAATGCGGAAAAATTCGACGCACGAGCCCGTGAGATAACAATTACGCGACTGTTACATAAAGCAACCCAGAAAACGCCGACGGCAACGTGCGACGAACGCGACGTCCTCTTTCCTCCTCTGGCCGTGGAACGAGCGGAATTCCACGGCGCCCGTTCCGTTCGTGCACTCGGAAACACGCAGTCGCCCACCGGTATGCACGGTTCCCTCGGTCCCTTCCCTTTCGTTTATTTTAGGTCGTTCCACTGTTCGAACGAGTCGATCTTTATATCTCCGTTGTTCGATTCGCGGAAACTCCCGACTTCCTTAACACTCGCCGCGCCACGCATAAATCCGAGAAACCCGCGAGCCCTGTCCGCCCCGCTCGGACTACCGGAAAACAATCCGCCGTGGGTTCTTTATTTTATTTGTCTAGGCTGACTCTTTATGCAACACGAAAGCTTCCCGAGTCAATTCTCGGGAACAGTAATAAATCGGGAACGGTGTAACTGTGAAATTCTCTTAACGCGTTGACCCATACGTGGGTGACGGAATTATTTGTCCAGGCTTTAAAATGAATTTTTACGTTAATATCATTAATCAATTATTTGCAAAGAATTTGTTTTGCCTTTAGTTCTCTACCGGTATTCTTTTACAGTTTTCGGTAAAGCAGCCTGTGTTGAAAATATTCTAAAAAGTATAACTTTTTTTACAACCCTGTAGTAAAATGGCGGCACAGTTGTGTACTTCACGAATTCCCTTCGTCATAAATTTGTAATTTCAAAGTGACGCACATGGTGTATAATTTCAGCCGAAGGTGATGTTTTACTGTAAACATTGCACGTTCTCGTGCCAAATGAGAAGGCATAAAATATGAAATAGCTGGAAAAGACATTACAGAATCATGCTCGCATGTTGTTAATCTGCAACACCATTAAAGTTCATTCTCTAAATTTTATATTTGCATAAACATCGCTGGATACCGAGCAAGGAAGAAGCAGAGAATTGAAGGCTCGCGGCAAGCTACGCGGTGGTGCGCACAGCTGCACGGAATACCAAAAGGCTGGTCCGTTAAAGCAGGACCAGTTAATTGGAGCTAATTGTAGGTTCGCTGCTGAATCATAATGGTTTGACCGCTTTCCTGTATAACATATGCATGCTGTGTTACTCGCACGAGACACCTGATTACAAACCGAAAGACGTGCAGTCCTTCTTCCTCGTGTTCTGTAATGGCGTCCCATTACCGCCGTTTACGACGATATTCACTGTCACCCGACGGTCGCGAGCTGCAGATTTGTTAGAAGAAATTATACTACGCGGTATACACCGTTCCCGATGATTTGCGTGCCGGTGTACACATTCTTTCGGCGGTAAAGGAACTTTAATCACCAACGAGTGATGTATTATTGTTCTCGTAAGACAGTGACTGGGTTTTAATTTAATGCTTCCTGCTTAATAGTACAGTTTTTTAGACATGCAAGAAATAAAGGTAATTTTTGAATAACAAATTTTTTGAAAATTCACATAATCCTTTGATTTTACACTCTCTACAGTTTAATTTTCAATATTTTCAAGAAGACTCCTTTTTAGCATTCGTGTAAAATTCTTCACAGTTAACACAAGTAAATCTGAAGTATTGTGTAACATGAGGAACCAATTAACCGAGTTATTCAACGTTTTCCTGTATCTAACGTAACAGTCGGTCTCCGTTAAAAGCCTCATTAAAAGCCTCTTGTCATTCTTGGACAAGAATTTATTTCATTCTGTTTCATTATTCCCAAATCCAATTTGACAATTCCATTTTTTTTTGGAGTAAGTTTTCGACGAGGGTTTCCAGGTAAATCCGTACGAGTTTCGAACAAGAACAGAACAAAATCAGTGTGAACAGATTCTTTTCTTAGACTATTAGAACAAAGCATTACCTATTGTTATTATTTGGTCTGCACAACTTTTTAGAGAAATATTCCAGATTTTTGTGAGGATGAAAATAGTTTTAAGTGGACACGGCCTCGGCGAAGTTCCCTGTTGCGCAAAGGACACGAACGGGCGAAATTGAAAAATTCGCAGTTCACGCGATAGTTGCACGGCCGGTCCCGATAATGAGGTCTCGCTTCGCGCAGGCCTTGTCGCACTTTTTGCCGGGGCCCGTGGTGTAAATTAACGAGAAACGGGAAGAAAAGAATTACCGTTCCTCTGTTGTGGCGAGGCCTCGTCCCGCGTGGCACTTCTTCGACTAGTGATTAAGTTACGCGCGCAGTAAAGCCGCTTTATTGATCCAACGTAACTGTACATCCCGAACACCGGTATTTCCTCTCAAAGAAATGCGCGTAAAATGAACGAAGAAAGAAGAAAATACTTGTACCCATCGGAACGTGCAATCAACCGAATGAAAATCGCATAAGAAGCCTCCGGGGAAGAGGATTTCTCACTGATTTTCAAATAAAAGCAAACGACCCTAAAGAATGCGCAACGGTAATCGAAAAGGTACGGGGATCTCTCGATCACTGGAATCTCTTAAAGAGAATGTACCAAGTATAATTCGGTGCTTGCTCCGGAGTTAAGTGAATTCTTTAACAGACGATGTGAAAACGATGCAATAAACATAGAAATTTGTATTAACGTCTAGCTCAGGTACAAAGCTGATAGTACTGATAATACGATATTTATAACGATCCAGTTGGGCGAGTAACTAGCATTTTAATCATGGGACACATTCAGGTTATTATTAGAATATTTTGTGCGTGGTCGAAAGTGAAGGTCATATTAAATAAGGGAACTTCGTGCTGAATTAAACTACTTTATAATAAAGTGTATAATTAACTTGCTAACCAGAAGAATTACTAGTCACTCGTGGAAGAAAAAACTGATAGAATAAAAATTAAACGGCAGCGCATGAGAATACATAATAGTTACTATACATGAAATGATAAAAACAATGTTTGAAGACGATCAAAAAATGTTTTAGAATGTCCGTTCCGTCCGTATTCAATGTGTAAATCAATTCGGCACGCGAGAAGATGTTTTCTCGCCGGTGCAACGAAGAAGAAAGTATGCTGAAGGGTACGCAAATTGCAGCGTTTGTCCGGTAAACGTTTCATCTTCGAAAAAGTGTTCGATAGTAACTGCAAATTTGCAGTTACACCGGGTAGGTAAAAATGAGGATACCGAAGGTTACAGTATCTCTCAATCTAGTTTGCATATCAACTAAGCACGGGCTCGCGGATGCGCCGCGGAGCGGACGTCACACGAAAATCGGTAATGGTGAAATTTGCATGTTTCACTGCAGCCCATACTACGCCCAAGTAATAAAGCGGAATGGGCGGGAAACGATGGGGGCTAACGTAAAAATTCATGTGCCGGGCCCTCGGCCACGGGATATCCTGCGAGACCCTCAATTATATTTCGATACGCCGAGATTTAGGGTTAAGGGTCGACCCACACCGCCACCACCGGAGCCCGAAACAATTTTCGAGTAAACGAGGGCCCCCGGTGCACCCTCTCGTCTTCCTTTTCTGCCAACACAACCGCCCGCGAAACAACTGCAATTATCCCGGGAAACAAATAGAAGAAACGGGGAACGAAGAATCGATGGGGCTCAGCTGTTCCGATGATCTGCCGGGCTCTTATTAACCCTTCATGCTCCAAAGGTTCCAGGAATCGAGTACAAACATTTACAGATACAGAGGAGCTTTTACATTTACAAATACAGAGGATAAAATTGCATTTTTTGGGGTTCAAATGTTACAAAGGTACCAGGAATCGAGTACAAACATTTACAGATACAGAGGAGCTTTTACATTTACAAATACAGAGGATAAAATTGCATTTTTTTGGGTTGGTTTTTTTGGCTTATTTATCGGATATTCGAAGATGAAACGATTTCATCGGACTGAACTGGAGATTATTTTTTAGCATCAAGATAAGAAGATATATACAGGGCGTTCATTTGAAAACGTTCCAGCCGAATACCTCGAAAAGTACGAAAGATATTAAAAAAGTGTAAAACACGTGTCAAGGATTTCGAAGGGGAAAGAGGTGGGCAGTATCAGTTTTTTATTTGGGTATCGTTTTCAAGGTCATTCAACTTTGTGACCTCGCTTTACTTCTCTTTAAATATCTCCGAAACTAGTGCGCGGATCAAAAAAAGTATCCTACGAAAATTGCTGGTCTTTTTACGTACAATAAGATCCCCTATTAAAAAATATAGGTTTCCATTTGGAAAAACAAAGTTGACCTTGAAATGACCTTGAAAACGCCACCAGATATTCGGCTAGAAAGTTTTCGAATGAACACCCTGTATAGACAAACAATAGATATCAGCATCAATTTTCACGGCGTTTAATAGTATCGATATTTGCCTCGCACATTTTTCCGCCACGCTCGCATAAGATTTGTCGGCCGCTCGCGCGATCCCAGGCTGTCAGGTGAACAAAAAACCAGCACCGCCACGGCTCGTAAAATGCAGTTCAATGCAAGAACTCCGCGGCACGTGATGGGGGAAAAAAATGGCAAAAAGGAATCACTCGCGTGTATCGTGTCACGCGCAAGAACGCAACCAGTCGATGATCTTTGTCACGCAGAAACGACGACGCTGTTTCTTCCCATCGGCGCGTGACTCTGTGAATCGTGTAACTGCTAGCCTCGTGCCACTTTCGTGACAGCCACTGATTACCATGATAATTAGTCCATAGAAAAATCGACGCGAACCTCTTCGTCTTTTGTATCCGCCCTTGTCCCGAGGCCTGGCCAGAAAAAAAAAATAGAGGGTAAGGGGATTCGATTTCGATTGTTTCTGGCTCCCAGAAATCCGTGGGAATCTAATCTTCTCGAACCGAGGAAGCATGGCACACCTTTTCGGTAACTCAATCTTAGGGATATTACTAATTACTCATTACGAGGAGCCGCGTCCGAAGATTGCACAGAAAGTCTCTGTGCGATTTTAACAGATTGCTGTTTTACATTTTCGTCCCGAGAAAGATTGGGAAAGTTGTTAATTGATGGGCATTAATGGAATCGGAGGTGCTACCGTGAGAAACCGATAGAAGTAAAAACTATGTGGTGTCGTATTTTTATTGTTTAATTGTTTTTATTTGTTCTGTCTTTAGGTCTGTTAATTGCACGTTTACGAGTTAATAGGTGTACTTTACAGTGAGAAACAGGTTAGGAAGATAAAATAGAATACCATAAACATAATCATTAGCTTCTTCGTGTACTATTCTACAAATTGTAGTGGTACGAGGCAGAATGTACTAATAAAATATAATAGGAAATTCGCTTAAATTGTGGAATCGTCTGATAAGAATATACATTCTCAGACTGCTAATTATAAGAACGATCCTGTATCGTGATCCGTTGCTGCACTCGATCGTTTCCCAGCGTTCCCGTGCATCTGGCTCGTCTGTGTTCCATAAAATTGGAAAACGTGCACGCGAGCGCGCTCGGCGCGAAAAATACGCCATAAATGGGAACGCGGAGGCATGCAACGTGTTTCGAGAACGAAATAGAGATAGCTAAATTGAATCACGCGTAGCTCTCCTTAGCCGGGTGCAAGGCGTTCCTGAAAATTCTCTGGCCGGTAAGTAACGAGCCGATTCTAATCAATAAGATTTGTTTCGCGGCCACTTATATATGCGCCGCGAACGGGAATGCATCTATTGAGACGTTACCCTTTCTAACGAGCTTCTTGTTTCCCTTACGAGCAAACCCGCTTACTTTTCCCTCATTGCATCGCGACCATAAAAATGACAGAACGGAATGCGATGCAATTATCGATGTCCGATAACCTGTGACATGAACGAATTTACGAGAAAGTTAATAACACTTTAATTGCTTTCTAAATTCTTCTGTTCTAGATTTTTCCAATTGTTCTGAAAACCTTGCGGACCATTTGTATATCTACTTCGTCATTGTTGCAAACTATGCAACTTTATCGTGTCCTAATTTGAGTATGCTAAGTACGCAAAGTATGCTAATGCACTTTGCCGATGAACAGTAAGCTTCGGTTATCTTTTTTTATAGTGTATCATTTGCAAGAAAATATGTAATAATCTTTGCTAGTTTCTCAGTCCCCCGGAAACAATTTGCAAGATCACTTTTCTACAAATTGAAGGTTAATGCTTTGCAATTTGTTCGGATTGTGTTTCGTCGGATTAATTATTCAGCGAACTACTGTAATAATGCGGCTTAGTCGAGTGAAAGTAATTTCGCGAAAGACGGAAGATACGACCACGGAATCTCGAATTTCACGGGCAATTTCCTTCTGTTATTATCATATTAGCATAGTAATATTATCGTGCGAGCCTCCACGGTTAGGGATACCGCTCACGTTCACATGCCGAACGATCAGCATAACGCTCAAAGTGGAATACTTAAACGACTGATACACATCACGCTGTGTACATCGAGAATAGTTTATTGCACCATTTTCATAATCGATATCAATTTTCCTCAATCATAGGTTGCCCAATGATCGAGCGTTTCGTGGGATTTCTTCGTATGATTCGTTGCACAACATTTCAATCTCTCGCCAAAATTGACTCTTAAATGCCTGGCGTTACTTCTTATATGCAGTAATGCGAGCTGTAATATAGCAATCAACGCTGGATATGTTCGACATAACGTTGCCGCTTTCCTCGAAAATAATTATTCCTCTTTGACTAACGTACTGGTTGAATTTTAGTTCTCCTGGAAAGTATATAAAAGACAGCCGAACTCATCGATAAAAATGTTCATCTTAAAAATCAATGAAGTATTCTCGGTTAAAGAAAATATGAAAATTTTCCAATCCATATTTCAAAGATAGAAGATTGTACTGAGAAAATTTCCGGGACATTTGCTAGAAAAATAATATAAAATTACCGTAAGTAGTAATCGTAATAATACCCACTACTAACAACTAGCCACATTGAATAAAGCCGCAGAATTCGCAAAAAGTAGAAACGGTGAGCCATGATCAGACTAGTCCGGCGCCAAGTCCGAACAGCACAGGTTGGCTATACTTCAAACGCGATTTTTCATCCGGTGTCCGAAGTATCGGAAAAGCTTTTCTACCATTCTAATTTACATTAGTATGTAAATCTCTTCTCAATTTCGTGAAAATTCCATTTCAGCAATCTCCATGAAAATCCACTCACGCTCATCGTCGAGCATCACTGTAAAACGAATTTTTCGACATTATGCAAAGCAAGGGGCATCTGGAAATGCTTAATTGCCGAGGGTCTAATTACTACTATTCCGCAGCGGGCAGTCCGCGTAGTTAATGCTGGCGTAAAATTCGCATCGCGGGGCCATTAATTCGCTCGATTACGCTGGTACGATCTCAATTAACCGTAGGATGCGGCTTCTTAGCGATAATTATCGTGGCCGCGTTATCCGTTCGCGTTTCCTGTTCACCTGGACGATTTTTGCAACGTGGACGAGATGAACCGGGGCCGAGGCGAGAGAAACAGAGAAAGAGAGACACACACACACACACACACAGAGAGAGAAAGAGAGAGAGAGAGAGAATTGGCCGGGAATAATCGGCTTAAACGGGACGGGATCTGGCCGAACGAGGTCCAAAAAACGAAGAGGAACCACCGGGAAGCTGGGATGAACCGTTACAACGATCTCTCGGGTCAGCCGTATAGTGTCTGCGGTAAACTGCGGCCGCGTCGAACACGGCTACCGCAATGCAGTAAAATTCGTGCGCGTCCTCTCGCGTTTCTTCTCCTCTTCTCTTCCCGCCTCGTCCTCGTGCTCGCGGCGCTCGTTCGCGGCGGCCTCTCTTCCTGGTACCATCGGCGCCATCAATTTTCGATATTCCTTGTTCGACCGGTTTATTCGTACAGCCTCGTGCAAAAGTTGCTTTGGGAAACAGGGTCATCCGTGCTTTATTGCTCCTCTTCCTCCGAGCGAACATTTTCGGACAAACCGCTTCAAAACTCGCGATTCCACGCGCTTCGCTTCGCACAGCTCAACACATTCTGTACCGGCGATTATTTCCGAATTTTTTAAACTCTACAGTTCGTGGATGAGGATTCTTTAATAGCTTCTCCCACAGCAATTTCAGTCGTGAACCGACTCGCTCCCAGTAACGTAACAGTTCCGATTAGGATTATTATATAAATATTTTTAACCTCCCTTTCGGTGCTGCACGATTACAACTTGTGGTACAATTTATTGTACAGAATTCCGTGCTGTATTGACGAAGTGAAAAATTAAACAGCACGTTGAACGCAACCAGACCTGTTCACGTTACAATAATTTTTTGAGTCTAAAGTTTCGATTTTAGAAGTGCATACACCACCTTTGGATCCAACAGTATATTCAATAACGTGTACACGGTGTGGGTCAGGAGTTCGCATAAAACGATCGTAAAGTACGCATTGATTTATCAGTGTTAGGTAGGTTTTGGAGCATCCTCTGTAAAATATTTGTCCGGCGAGCGTTGCCGTCGAGGTAAAGTACACGGGCGCATCCAATCAGTGATTTAGAGCGAATCGTTGTGACGGGACTTGAGAGCCTCCCTATAAGGTGGACAAGAAAAGTCAACGCACCCGAGGCAGGTGGCTCCGGCGCTCTTGCACGTATCATGTTTGAGAGCTTGATGGCGATTCCTGTCTGTCGTGAATTCACGGTCCGCGGAAGGAATTGCGGCAATGGCCCGATGTACCGTTACGGCCATTTAAATATTTGCTCGTGTAAATACATACGAGCGCGTATCGGCTGCTTGGACTCGCGGTACGAGTTTCGTTTCCTCTGCAACTTCTTTCTCGGGTACAAAATTGCACGTATAAAATTTTATCGGACTAATTCGAAACCAATTCTCCCCCCAAACAAAAAAAAAAAATTCCTTGACATTAAGAGCAATCATTAGACTGGAAATCTGATTATTACAGAATCGAGTAGCTGAAGTTGAAGATAGTGAAAAGAATTTTAGAATATCGATTACTATATTGAAATTTATATATTTACCATTTTATGAATTCCAAATACTACCGCATATTAAACCGGTATTGGTAATGGTGAAAAAATGAGTGCTATCAATCGTGTCCTATTGAAACGTTTAGCTGGTAGAATAAATGTATGCGCGCGAGTCCAGCCACTTGAAATGCATGGAGAAATTTGAATTTTAATAAAACTTGGCCGTTTGCGCAGCGGACAGGAGACATAACGACGCGACCACATTGGACCTGGGCTTTTACGATTCGGTTTGCCGTAAGTTTGTCGTCCCATTGGTTCGCCGGCCGCAACTCATGCCCTCGCTGTCGCGGGTCGTCAGTTATCCCGTTCCACATCGTCACGCCTCGGTCGAAAGTTTCTAATTTCCGTTTTTACGAATCTCCGGAGGGCTTTGCTCCGGCGGAATCGCTCGGGACGATCTGCCGACCATAAATCCCGTGGCTCGCGGCCGCGTAGCAGATCTAAGACACAGAGGATCCAGTCGGTGCGCTGCGCTGCACACATGCGAGAGGTATGCGTTAGGAAGATAACTGGTACGCGCGGCGGTGACACGAGTATCGTGTGTCCACAAAGTTCTGCCGCGGGATTATCGGTCGCCGGCGGGTTATCGTACATATTCTAGCCTCGGGAACGCGCGACCCCCAATTTTATGGCGGTAATTAAAATCTACCACTATTCCATTAAGCCTTCAGCCCCTATCTTTCGCGCGGCTGCCACCATATCTCTCGCGCAAAGTGCGCTGAAACCTCTTCCTTCTGACAGCCGCGGACTTGTTCCGCCCGGACAACTCCGCTACAAATCGTTTCTGGCTGCTGTCTTCTTGTCGCACCTTCTCCTTCCATTTTATTCTGGCAAAGCAATTTTAACGTTGGAAGTACCCAGCACTAATAACAGGTTGCAATTAG
The DNA here is from genome assembly GCF_050948215.1 of Halictus rubicundus. Classification (NCBI taxonomy): domain Eukaryota; kingdom Metazoa; phylum Arthropoda; class Insecta; order Hymenoptera; family Halictidae; genus Halictus; species Halictus rubicundus. The sequence goes on from NC_135152.1 coordinate 8,992,749, forward strand.
TCAGATTTTCCGCCGTTTCTATTGTAGCTTGGACATCGGTAAGGAAACTTCGTTCAATAATTGTCTTAAGTCGTAAACAGCTCCCGCGTCCCTCGACTAGATTATATTAAGCAAGAGAGAGATAAAATTAGATAATATTTTGAATTATTATCAACGTTATTGTTAGTAATCCTTGCTCAAAGTAAACAGTTTCGGAGTAATTGTTACTCGATAACCATTCAGAATGCCTGGGTCGTTGATTTATTTATTTTTCCGTAAAAATATATCATCGTTGAATAATGTGAACGCTATTATTCGTGCGTAGAGATAAAAATCAACTTTTCAGTAAATTGGTATTAATAATTAAACGGTCCTCAACCGCCACGAACCATGAATACTTATTCTTGGCTCGCCGGAGAAACGGTGAACAAAATGGTAATAAATATCTTCAGCCTAATCGTGTATTCATCAAACTCTTCCGCTCATCCTCGATATCAATTATTAATCGAATCGCGATGCCGTGGATCGCTTATGCATTCACAAATGAAATATTTCATGAGAACTTGTGCAAGCGAGGATTACGGACTATTTATGACACGAGCCGCCTATGGGCCCATAATGTGGATGCGAGTGCCAGAACGCTCATAATTACCATACGTGCCAATACGTGCGCAGACATGTTGCACGTTACGTGCCACGGAGAATTATATGCAGCCGGGAACGCTTATTACGATGCAACGGAAAAGACGCCACGTAAAAATCTCTGATTGCGCAATCGTTTCGTCACCGGGAAAATCTCGCCCGGGTCTTCCATTGTTTTTATCGATTTTTCGAAGCCCCGCTGACAAGTTCGTTGCAAAATCACTTGTCTTGTTAGTTATTTTCTAACAGCCAGTCACCGACTTCGTTTTTACTACCGTCACGGGCTTGACACCGCTTATTTGCGACTGTTACAAACTTTTTATCACCGCTACAATTTATTTCTTACCGTAATCCACTTTTACGGCCGCCATTTGTGCTTTAGAACCGACGTCCACTGCCTTTTCATGATCGCGCTTCCAACGTATTTTTTCCATTGTTTACTTATTCGGTTTTACAATTTTTCGACGAGGACACTCAGTCTTCGATCTTTTCCAAGTAAATTTCACATCGTCGTAAACGATTCTGAAAAACGAGGAACGACCGTTCTCATGACTAGGCATTCAGATTTTATATGCAACTGCTCGAACAGTATGACAAAGCTCGCCGGAAAAATATTTTTTCCGAACAAAAGTAATAGACCTTCCATTTTACACTAGTACGTCATCTAACGGTACGTTCATTGCACAACTTGCAGCAATTGTTTTGCAGCAAAATCCTGAATAAACGTCCGAGTAACAGCCCCGTTTACGAAAAAAGGTCCATTAATTTTCTCAGAAGAAAATGTCTACAGATCTTTCAAAGGTCTTTTCAGATTGTTAACCGAGCATGACCCCCCTTAAACAGACTTTGCTTCGACTCTTCGAGGTCCTGGTGCCAGCCATAATTTACTCTACGCGAGGTAACAGTGGATTATATAAGTCGGAGGCAGTTGCAGAAACGTAACGAATGGCACACGAATATAAATCGCGTATTAACATTTCTTCCCTTCGGAAACGCGGGACAACCATTTTCTAGGTATCGTCTTTCGCGTCTGGCCGATGGCGTCGCTGCACGCGATCATGCGTAACGATTTCTGGATCATTGATCGTTCGCAGGCCGCGCGGGATGCGAGATTGCCGAGCGCGAACTATCAGCCGGAGAAACATTATCGTAATGCGGGTACAGCTTCCAACGACATCGTTAGGGGATCATAACGCGAGGTAGACCGCTACTTTATTCTAAGAAATGGCAAGTCGCGTTCGGGGCTTCTTTCGATCTAAGGATAACCACTTGTCATCCTGACGTTGAATCAGCCTCGACTATCAGTTCTTGCAAAAACAGCCCTTTGCTCTCAAAGAAGAGACTCAATGATTTTCAGGGAAACGCTAAAACGATCGCCCTGATTTCATGCTTTCTGTTACGACTATGATTTCCATATGCCAGCCTGCGTTAGCGTAGAGGGGGTAAAAGTAAACCCTTATAGTGCCGAAAAACGATAAAGTTTTAAAGTGACAGATAGATCGTGTAGGAATACCATTGTGACAACGCCTAATTTATAGCGTATTAAATACAGTGCGCATTAAAACGAGTTTTGCGACAAGCTCCGGCGCGGGACGTGACCGTAGTAAATTACAAGCTTATGATATATCAAGGAAAATTCGTTCGTTACTCCACAGGACCACACAGGATGTAACATCCAGCGCGAAATCTCGCGTTATTATGGCAATTCAGACACGAATAAATCGAATAATTGGATTTCAGCACCGCGGTACCGCGTCTCGTCTATTTAAATATTGAAAACGTGAGCATCGTTGATGGTTTCTACGCGAAATCGCCGATTTCTGTTATTTGCATCCTCGTTACGTTCGCCACCATTTGCCGCGGAATAGTACTATTACCTTGGAACGCGGACAATGATACTCCGATCTTTGACTGGGCAAACACGCATTACCCGATGCAGCTGTGCGTGCATACGGGCTCGCATACGCAGCTAGATTGCATGCCCCGTACGACCCCCGGGCCATTGATCGCTGATCTATACTTGCACGCGTGGCGATAACATTGCGAAATGACGAAATGCTGTGGGAGATATTCGACGCGGGAATTTTAATCCGGCTGAGTATGCTTGTGACCTAATGTCCCAGAATTTTAGGTGCATTTTAAAGTGCAGCGCTAATACTTGTTCATTAGATGATTTGACCCTGCTGCAGGTTTCTGAAAATTCTTGTTCGCAGATTTTAGGTATGTTCAGAAATTAGTCGAAATTTTAATTCAAGATGAAACACGTGCTTGCGTTATAGTCCAAAATTGATCAAGGTGATAAAACAGTGAAACAAATTATTAATCAGTGAACATATGGCAATCGTCCATTCCGATGCAACGTTCAGTTAAAAATCACTAAAGTTGCAATTGCATAGACGATGCGTGAAAAATCGGTGAAAAAATAATTTACACAAAGTGGAATTTGTATATTTTGCGAGTGATTCGTGCAGTTATTAGCAGCACTTCGGAGATTCTCGAAAATTGATCAAGGCGATAAAATACTGAAGATAATTATTAATCAGTGAACATATGGCAATCGTCCATTCCGATGCAACGTTGAGTTAAAAATCACTAAAGTTGCAATTGCATAGACGATGCGTGAAAAATCGGTTAAAAAATAATTTACAAAAATTGAAATTTGTATATCTTGCGAGTGATTCGTGCAGTTATTAGCAGCACCACAGAGATTTTCGATTAGGATTCGAACGGTCGAGCGTCCACGCACGGCAAGGGAATAAAGCAATAGAGACGAAGGCCATATTCGTGAACAGTGCACGAGTTGTCAATAGTATTGTAGGTGCAAATAGAATAGGTTATCCAGGTTCCTTATTGTCGTGTTCGAGATATTCAGACCGTAAATACAAATCCGCGGCGCAGGTGAACGATACGGTTATACGGCGGATATGCGCGTACGTTATCTTTACCGATTCTACTATATCGTAGTGACTGCCATAACACGATCCTAGGCGGTAGTACATTCAGGCGTTCTACTCGTGCGACGCTATGGTAGTTTTGCTCGTGCTCGATCGTAAAATCTTTGCGGCGTATTGTGTTCCCCTTTTACGGAAGCATTTTTCGAGTAAACACACGATCAAAAATATGCAAGATAACATGTAAGATAAATTGGATGCTTCGATCCGCCAAAATGAGAATCGAGAAGAAGTTCATTGGAACGAATTGACGAAATTGCTCTTTGAGGGTGGTGGTGCACGAGAAGCGAGAAAAAAGAAGTTGAGGATCGATAATGAAGCGCTTGTACAGGACCCTTTCTTTTTCTTGGGCCAACTTCTTGGAACAAGAAATTCTTCTTCCTGCCGGTTCGCTGATTACTTCGTTAGTGGCTATTTGAAGTTCGAGGTGCGTATTATTCATGTTCGAAATTTTTCGAGAGAAAACGTCTCCCAAAAATAAATGTTTTTATTGAAAATAAGTAGACTGTGGATCTTTATGTATTTGTTGCTAAGAAAAATCTGAAGATATACGAGAACACAAATAGAATAAAAATATTAATCTACTGCAATTATTAATATAGGATATTTTGCTTATACTGTCCCGTGAATTTATTTCGAAAGCTGTAAATTTTCTAGAAATCCAGATACCACTTTGAGGTTTAATAACAATTCCAATATTAAATTGAATTCCATGATTAATGGTGTACTTTGACATAGTTTTCGTACGAGTTTTGCTGCAAACTCATAGTAGAATTTATGTAGTTCTTTAAAGAAAACTTCTGTGGCAAGATCGCAGTCGTACGGAATGCTTCGCTAACAATGCATTCAAGGAGTCACGGTACAATAGTGGAGGCAACAAATCCCCGGGAATAACTCAAATCTGTAGCATAATCCCATGGAAGTTATCAAACTGCCAGGGAATACGGATGCGCGTTATTATCGTGCACGCATGCACGAGTCTTTCAGATCCGATCTCGAAGAATTCACGGCGCAGAATAGTGTGCCGCGGCACTTCCGAGAGGAATAAATAATGCAATTGTGTCGGAGGCTGCACCGGAGAGGGACTATCAGCGTGATTTATCAAACTGGTCGCAGTATTGAGTGTACGACTTTATGAATCCGATACGCGCGATCACTTTGATCAACGAAAAATCAAACTCGATGTCTGCATCGCGAAAGTGCATCGCTCCGATCTTGGAATTGTCTATTTACCAAAACGAAAATTCAGGACTGAGCGGGTACTGTCATCGGAGGATGACTACTATGATGAAATTGGAGGCTTCCCTTAAACCGATTGCGACAAATAAAATATAGACATCCAGCGGAAGTAGTTAAAGTACGCGTCAATCATAATCACTGTAATTAAGCTCATTCTGTTCGGCCATGTCGCTTTCCCCAATTAAGCCGTCCTATTAGACACAATGATCGCGTTCGTGCCACACAAAAATGGTAAACAATCTCCGAAAAATTGCGTTGACGAATTTCTAAAATTTCTTCATTCTAAACGAATGTGCCCCGTTCTAAGAAATTATATTTCACTGAATTAATATTTTCATTATTGAAAAAATTTCGTTGCTACGCTTTTATCAGTGAAACTGCATTCCGCAAGACCGAAAGTGCAGTGACAAGGCGTTTCTCTATCCGAACGAACATACTCGTGGAACTAATGTATTTATTTAATTAGAACCGATGTAAAGCACGAGCAACTTTTACCCAAGATTATATCGCTACAGGAAACGTATAAATGCATACATAGTAGCATAACTGCGGATCATAACTAATGAATGAAAATCGTATCCGTGAAATTAACAAAGGTTAATAACACTTTTATCTGTACTATAGGATATTTCAAAAAAGTGATACAAATTTTTCTTTTATTTTGGTTTTCACGAAACAATTTATGAACGCAGAAAGTAGGAACAATTTACCTGGATAAAATTGATTGAGAAAATTCGAACTTGAGAATTGTAATAAAATAGAGTACACTATAACCTGAAAATTGTCCTCGAACTCTACACATTAAATAATGGTTAGCATAAATTCGCGCGAGGTCGCATCGGTCCCAATGTTTCGCTTAAGGGTTGGGTTCAAGGTTTTAGCGTCGACCGGTGTACGCGGACATTTGCGACTGCCACGAAAACAAATTTCAGCCGGGGTTTCGACCGCGGTGCGAAATAAACCAAGTGAAACGGGCGATTCGTTAAAAAGCTTTCGTGACCGTGGTGTTCGGTGTCTACAAAATATCCGTGTGCTTCTAAGCTTGGTGGAACCCAACCCGGGACCACCGTTGAAGCAAATCGCGGCAAATGGGTCCGCGTTACAGATCGGCCTGCGCGGCGATGGTACTCGAAAAAAGGAAGAAAATCGGCGCGGCGGTATCCGTGCATCTCCTTAATCACGCGGCCGTGTTCAGGCCCTCGAGGGGCCTTACGATGCGCTAGTGCATTGCACGGCGAAATAAATAAGCCGGGGCCACGACTGCGCCTCGTCCGTGCACAATACGCCGCCATTTGTCTTGGCCGGTTCGTTTATTCGGCGCTTATTAATTTCAACAACGGGGCAACCTGCGAAAGCCCCGATGATAAAGTGTCCGGGCCCCGACGGGCCCCACGGGCCGCGTCTCTCGCGGATTTAGGCGACCGCCGGTAACCTCGTCGCGGTGGGCAAATGAGTTCCGGTAGCCGACACACCTTTGTTCGCATGAACGCGACGCGACGGCGATGAATCACTCTGGCGACTCTCTGCGGGAAGAGAGTAGTCACTAAAATTAAATAATTAAGGTAATCGAGTTAATTACATTCCGTTCCGGTCTTTCAACTTTACTAAAAACACGAGTGACGTAAAAAATTGCTTTCAGGTAAAGTCCACGGTCTGTTGGTGATTGAATAAATCCAGGGATACCGTTCCTAGCTAAATCCTGGCCGAAGACTGGGAAAACGGTGTAAAAACTGGACAGCAGTCGGTTGAAACGCTGCTGGGACTCGTGGAAACCGGCGGGGGCAAAGAAACTCGCGCGGCTCGTTCATAAATCGTTCGATCGATGCGCGGGGCTTAATGCGCGAGTCCTTTGGTTTACTATTCCACGACGAGAAGCTCCCTGGACGCGAGAAGATTCTCTGGAAGCTGGCCCCACGGGATGTTTCTTCGAAGTGGTACTTTTTGCCGGTGACCGAGAGCGGCACGATCGAGAGACGTGTAGCGTCCGGTATGCGTCCCGCGTTATAGATCGGAATCCCCCGATGCACCGGCAATGTGACGCCCTCATTGCGACGCAGACGTTGGCATAAGTGGAGGATCCGGTCGAGCATAAATCACCGGCCCGGGGAAATAAATGCCGGCACTGTACGTTTCTCCGTTGCGGCCCCGTACGAATCGAGGGCCCGTTGCGTTACTATAAATCAGCGGATTGTCTGCGGAAAGAACGCGCATGGTAGTCGCCGTCGTTAGATAGCTGCCAGCACACCCTCTTGTCCGCCGGTCAACCGGCTGCTCTCTGTTCTCCCACGATCGCTCCCGATGCCAATATTTTGAATATATTAGGTGGCGAACGTGTCGTCGACCGTCGGGCGAGGCGGATATCTTGACGTGTGCATGCGATAGCTGCAGTATGCAACACGGTTCCAGCGGATTTCGCGGGGTATTCGATACTCTTGGGACCTGAGGACTCTGGGAACGGTGGAAACGTTCAAACGATTGGCAACCCTTTTACGCGCGGGTGAACGGAATTCGAATTCCGTTTCATTTTCTTATTTTCATGAAGAATGTTCGAAATGCCGACCATCTGCAGCGATGCAACGTTGTAGTCTTCGAACTGTTGCGTCCCTTACACGTCTTATCGTTGGACCGTCTATTGTAGCACACGCTGCGATAATTCGTTGCTTTATATCTTCCGGAGTTGTTGGTGCATCTCGATACAATATATTTTTCAATGTTCCCCACAAGAAAAAATCTAGGGGTGTTAAATCTGGACTTCGTCCCGGCCTGCAAATAGTGCTACCGCGTCCTATCCATCGATTTGGGAATATTTCGTTAAGTGTACTTCTCACCCTACGTGCGCAGTGTGTTGGAGATCCACCGTGCTGATACCACATTGTCTGACGAACGCTTAACGAAGAACGCTTAACCAAGATGTTCAAGTGGACAGAGTTCGTGGAACACACTGTATATAATGGATATTGATCAACAGATATTGAACAGGCGATATAGACATAGCTGCTAAAGGATCCGTGACGTGATTATGTTCGTGGGTAGGGCATAGAGATTGTAGATGATCTGAGACATGGGTGACCTTGCTGTGACGCGGATGTTTTGGTCCAAAGATGCAGCGCGTTATATGGGACACGGTATTCGCGATTCAGATCTAAGAGAACACGGAGTTCCAAGTGTTTTCATTAAAATTCCTTTTATCGTGTTGTTTAGGAATTATACGAACAACATTAGCGTATTGAAGAGGGGTACATACGGATCTAATTCAGGCACTTATTTCATATAAAATTAAATGATGATACAGTTATACGAACAAATAATGAAAATTACAATTTTCGAAAGACATTCCCACGAAAAGAATGTCGATGTTAATTACCAGGGATTCGTCTAAAGTAGCTCTCTCAAATTTTGACGGAAAATGTGAACACTACTGTAGAATTAGAAGAAACATTCACCCGCACAGTGAAGTTTTAAATGTTTTCTATAAATAGTCCCAACTTCGAGATTTATTTCCACCCGTGGATCCGAACCAGTTCAAATCAGAATAACCAGATTTCCCTCTAAAGTGCTCATAATTACCATAGCTCGCACCGCACGCGTGCGTACCGTCTGATAAATCGGATTCCTAAAAATTAGATATCCCATGCAATTTGCCGCAATAAATTCAACCGAAAGATTTAGAGCAGTGTCGTCTGGACACTCTCGCGTTCAAGCCAGTGTCTCGTACGTAGCCCGTCGATTACAGTTTATGTCGCGTTTAATTAATTGACCGTCATAATTATACAGTCGGGAGCGCCTTATAGGGAGCCCGGTCGTCGGGAGGTTAAAAGACCGAGGGCTCGCGATCAGTCATTTCGAGTGCACGTTCGACGATCGTCGTTTTAACGAATCCCGGTTCGATAAACGGGGTACGAAAGATATACCGAGCTAAATTGCACATCATAACACGGTATCGGCGTTACGTTCGGACAATCCGGCGATCGGTCAACCGAATACGGGCAGCGGATATTTAGCGCGACACTAATCACCGTTCGATATCTGGCGAAGAGGCCTCGCGAAAACGAGACACGGCCGACTCTTGGTCGCATTTAAGACCGGTGGCGTGGTTATCAGGAACCGGTCGTTTCCTTCTCGATACCGGTGTCTCGAGTGTGCTCGACATTCGCCCGGATCAAAAGCTGAATGGCGGGGGCTCGTGCGTGTGTATCTCGGAGTCCGTCAATTAACGAGTAGGCCGCGCGCGTCCCGTGGCCACGGGAACTGCGAATTTTTCTCCATTTCGCAAGATAATCAGTGGCTAGCAGGAGCACCGAGGCTACGGTATAATTAGAGAGAGGCCGGAATCACGGAGTTTGGTCGGGAAAAATCGTATTCCACATTCTTCGGGGCGCATACCATCCCGGCGAACCGCTCGATAATCTCGAATTCCCTCTCTCTCTCTCTCTCTCTCTCTCTCTCTCTCTCTCTCTCTCTCTCTCTCTCTCGCTCGCTCGCTCTGTCGACCACGAATCCCTTTCTCGCGGGCATCCTGCACGGCCGTACATACCTAAAATCAGTAACTCCGATCCGTCCGCGCAGCTACTCCCGGCAGGCTCATTATCGTCCGACTCCCTTTGATGCTTCTAATTGCTCGGGACGACCGAACGGAAATCGGAGAGGGACGACGCTCCCGCGTGATCAGCTTAACAGATACAGTGTACCTGCGGCTCGTTCACGGACGAGCCATCCGATTAGGAACTAGACCACGTAATTGATAGAACGCGCGATTTGTTTTATGATTGCGATCGATCGATCGGCCCCGATCGCCGATCTCGGAAGCGGATGCGACCGAGTTGATTGAACTCTGCGATCGACTTGCTTGTTCGATCTGGAACGATATGCTTTTCTACTTTCCGGGGTTAGTTAGCAATCCTGATACTTCAAGTATTATTAAATGGCCCTTAAAAATTCTATTTTCTTGCTTAACACGTTAACCGCCATGTCAGTCACATATGACTGACAGTGATTTTTGACTAGGTTTAGACATTCATTTTTATTGTGACATATCCAGATAAAGCAAATTTTTTAAAGGTCTTTAGAATTCAAAAGGGTTAAAACGGCATCCCCTATGATACATTTAAAATGTCTAGTTTCGCTTTCATTAATTAAATTACTCTGATTTTGTAAGGATCTCTGGGAATTCATGCTCGAAGAACAGACAGTACGAAAATACTCGTGTCTTCGTGTTCGAACGTTGTTGAAACGATAAAGCTGCAGACAAGGTGTTCGAAAGAGATGCAGATGTTTCTAAGAGCGTTTTAGGTATTCTTAATTATTTCAAATTAGGTTGAGATTGTTAGAATTGAACATCGTGTATTCGCGTACGAACCTCTATCTTAATCCCTAGCAATACTGGCCAGTAGATGGTAAAAAGCTGTGCACAATAGTCGGCAATTCTAGTTTCATTTCCGTACAATTAATAGCTGTTGAACTTCTGTTAAACTAATTGTAAGACAAGGATATTGACGCTCAAAGTTCATCAGTCCTTGTGCAACGGTTCGCTGAATAATTTATAGTGGTTAGTTTCGTCCAACATTCGTCTTTTTCGACGTCAACGTACTCGAAAATGGCCGAAATATTGATCGATGATTTTGTTGTGACAAGTACGCCATTGTTCCGAGATAGAATTCACAGACAAAGAAAATCAACGTCCGATCAGCATCATGCACCGCAAGTTGCATCGACAACATCTTATTTTCCACAAAGATCCGTGGTTTGTAATGAATAGATGTTGATCTAGATGCGGATCTTTATGCAACAAACTGGAGTGAAGTAGAAATTTATTTTCTGTTATAGAATAGGATTTATTTTAAAATTAAGAATAGAATTTTATTTTAAAATTTGTCTAATGTTTTCACTGTTTCAAAATACGTCTACCCATTTTTGTCATAAATGGAAAAAATGCGCAGTCTAGTAATAAACGATGGAAGTTCCTCAGGATCGAAGGATCGTTCAGTGTCTAGGTGCGCCTAAAGTCACGGTTAGCAGCTCGTCCACTATTCAGCGCGTCGATGTTTCTTTTTTTTTTTTTTTCACCGGGAAGCAACCATGTGCATGGTATACGATAATGGAAGCGTGGAACTTCCGTGAAAGTCAGAATTAATTTTCGCGGCCTTGAAGAATGCCAGGGAGGCGAACGTTATAAGGGCAGAAATATGACTCAGAACGCCCTCGCCGTAAAGGTGGCGTTAATTTCCCACATAACGCTGGCCTGTTATAGGTTAAGAAGACTAAAGACGACCGCGGTTAGGACGAGGAGGAACGGCTGCAATAATCGTGAATCATTCTCCTCTTCGCGTTCTCTCTTTCTCTCTCTCCCGTTTCTCTTTCGCGTTGCTCGCTTCCCCTCGTTCGAAATAACGAAAGAAAGAAAGAAAAAAAAAAAAGGAGAAAAGAAAGAAAATTCGAAGAGCGCCTACGCACCGCCGCACCGTCTCAAATTGTCCTACAGTTTTACGGCCGTTCCGCCACTTTCCAGAAGCGGCACTGTTTTTTCTCTTTGCGGTTTTACGCCCGTTTAATGGAGGTGAAGTCCCGAAGATCTACGACGCCTCGGTAGTCGGACAGTTTCAAAAACACGAGCACCAACACAGCAAAGCCGGGCGTTTATCTGGCTGTTTCGCTGCAGCTTACCTTCCTTGCTACTAATTCCCACATCGAACCATCCGAACCAGCCAAGTATTAATTACAGTCGGAAGTTTGAAAGCCTTAAGTGCCGGTGCTCGGGTCCGTTCGATTCACCATCTCGAATATATATCATTTACTACTCGTCTTCTGGCGAGTCGAATCTACAGGATAGTTCAAAATTCGTGGTACCGATTGGCTCCGATTTTGAGAAAAACGCATTTTCAAAATCAGCCTAGTACGCGTGCATTCAAAGGTGGAACTTCTCCTTCATTTGTGAAAGACACTTTTCTAAACTATGATCGTGTGGCCCACAATTAAAACAATAGGTTATTTAGAGATTTTATGCTTGTATTTCTGGGCACAGACTTTTCAATGCTGGGGATTGTGTCTTGTGCAAAAACAATTTAAAATTGATCCAGAATTGCATACATCACATGCTACGACGATGCATAAAATTTGATTATTTTAAAAATGCATACATTATTACTATACTTCAGAGCTTCTCACGCCTATGTGCATATGTTTGAAATACGAGTTGTATCGCTTTAACGAAGACTAAAGACATTTCCACTTTTCTTTTCTTTCACTATAAAATCCCAGCTTCTTGTTTTGGTAACCGAGAAAATAGTTTACGAAGAGGGGAATCTGCATAAAAATCACAGTCTACTCATCGGTATAGGACAGGCCTGGGCAACGTGCGGCTCGCGAGCCACAGACGACCCCACTCCCTACTTCTGGGTTCCCCCACCAATTTCCTGTGGAGCGTAGATGTACACGCCTACATTCGCACGTAAGGGGGGTAAGGGGAGTATGAAATAGTTGATGGTGGGGGACCGGTACGCTAGTAGTGGGGGTCGTGAAGCGACAGCGGGGAAGAAGTTGCCCGGGCCTGGCATAGAAGATGTTACGTAGAGACAATCCTATTAACCTCTTGCGCTGGAAATTAATTGGCAAAAGCCCGTGACTAACTCGTCCATAGCGAGCTTTTACTTGTAATAGTGTCTATTAAAGTTTTAAGCAGATAGCGTGTAAAAAATGCACATAGTCGCACTATTTAGATAAATATAAATAAGATTCACAATGTTTTAAAGCATTTTATTAATAATTCTGTACAGTACGATAATACTTCAAAACAATGAGGAATATGCAACGCAACGAAATGTACTATTACTGACTTGGTTATTATTTATTACATCGCAATAAAACCAATGAAATTTTATAACAAACGCAGTTCTCTAGAATAGCGCTACCGATTGCACGCCCGAATATCGCGTTGCTGTGATACTTACTTGTTTATTATAAACAGTAATTTCAGTAGAGGTGCATGGCACGTCATTGCCAGTTTAGAAACAAATAACAAGCGACGTGCACAGCACGTCTTTCCAGCGCAAGAGGTTAACCACCACATGCTAGACATCCACAGCGCTTAGGCTACGCGTTATTCGGCTACGACGCGATCATTGGCATTCAAATTTCGTAACCGCGCGGTGACGAAACAATGAAATCCGTCGAAAGAGGCTGTGATTCTCGGGTTCCCCTAAATGGGTCATTTCCGTAATCATGAACCCGACCATTGTCGATCCAGCGTGGATTTGACTTTCATTGTCGAGTCGCTCGCTGCTTGGCAATTCGAATAAAAAGGATGAAAACTTGATCAGCATGCGCGGAAGCATCGCCGAACGAACAAGCATGGTAACGAAGGGGAACCGTCGGGTCTTTCATGGACCTTCCCGATCCGTAAAAACCGCTTTCGATCGCCGAACCGCGATCCGCTGGTCGAACGGATCCCGCGGGTCAAAGGGCCCGTCGCCTCCTGTGCGGTTAATGGGCCGCGATTCAGCTCGATTAGTCTTTAATGACGATGCCCAGCGGTGCTTGACTTTCCTCTCGGCTTGTCGTAAATCAGTAGGAGGCCGATTGCCCTTCGAAACGCGCGATGCACTGAATTTACACGAGGAAACCGCGCCGCACCGCGCCGCGCCGAGCCGCTTGCGACACACGACTCGCGCGGAACCTCCACGTGACAACCGACATTCTTATTGCTCCATCTTTGATTTTTTACGTACTTATCGGGGGAGGGGGAGGGGTCCAGTATATCGTGAAATCGTTTTCGGGAACCATTTCACGGCCAATATTAATTACCGAATCTCGTTACGAAGAACCGTGCTGTTTTATAGAGCGGAACGCAGAAACGGGTTTCTGGATCGTTTAATTCGGGATTAAGCGTTCGTTAATAGCTTCGCGTGATGTCTCAGGCTGATTATGGGAACCGTTTAGGATACAGTCTTGCAGACGCCGTTTCTTTGGTACACTGAACGGTTCGGTTAACCTTTGATCAGGATATATACCTCTTTTTTACAAAACAAAAAGTTTGACGAATAGAGTACAAGTGGCACGAAGATCGCAGCGGCGTGTGGCGCGTTCAGGAAATCCCAGTTTTAAATTGTTCCGAAAAGGCGAGTTCTTTCGCGAAAAAGAAGAAAAGCAACGTCGAGATCACGGAAGAAACTCTCCGTTCGTATGTAAACGGCCGATCCCTGGCCGGAAGTACTATTTCACCGTGAAAGAAAATAACGAGTGGCTCTCCTCGAGGAGGAACGAGGAGAGAGGACGATGTTTCTCTTTTTATAAGATTTTACGGCGGATGCGCGCATTACAAGACTGTTGTTCGTGCGGGAAACGAGCAAAAACAACGTGGGGTTCATAAGGCGAACATCCCAGAGCAATGTTTGGCAAGAAAACATCTCTTCCGGCATTCGTACGAGCCTCCCGGGCTCTGAAACCATTTTCGAGGCCTTTTCGATGCGAAGTGATTGCCAAGGACAATCCTGGCGGTCCGATGAACGGTACTGAATCTTAAGCTCTCATTAATGCAATGGCTCTCGGTGCACAATAACTTTGCTTTTGCTCGGACATTGGTTTTCGTTGCGTTCGTCGTTAACAAGACTTTACGCGATTTTAATCCGTGGCTTACTTTGGCCGACACCCGCTTATTTACAATACATGTTATCCTCTGAATACTTTAACGTATTTTTTTCGATCGGAATGCAATAAGCCTCGATAATATGTAGAGGTATTTGTAAAGATTTTTACTATGTTTTGGTTTTCCTTTTCTTTAAGCAACTGAGAACACACAAAGCCGAAGCAATAATACTGGTCATTTTTAGCACAATATTTTCTTTATATGTCGTCAATTGAAATATTTTCAGAAACTTCATAGTGCAATGAAGGATAACATGCATCAATTGAATTGGATTTATATCGTTATAGACGCAAGAAAAACTGATGATTACTTTTTAAGGATTTTTAGGCCCTGTGGTCTAAAAAACAACAACATATACAGTGATTTCTCTATATATGTCGCCAAGGCCCGGATGATAAACGTCGCCGAATTTTCCCCACTACCGCGGGGTATACCGAGAGGCTTCGGACGCCGAGGAGTGTAAACATAACACGGCTCGGGTATGTCTCCTGCACGATACACGACACTGACAAGACCTGTGTTGTTGACACATATCGAGAATTTACTGTAATTCTTTCAGTTCCACTGTAGTTCTTTCTCAATTACAATTTCCAGCATTTTTCGCCAGATCAGAAATCAATAAATATTCCTTACAAACTGAGAAACTTCGACTGAAGTCCAACAATCCCAAACAACCGGTAGCACTTTTATTTATCCGAATACGTCCTCGGCTTCCTCTGCATTCAGCATCCCTCGATGAATTTCTCGGAGCACTTCGGTCGCGTTTCATCGCGTTCGATTGTCCTGCCTCTTTCCGAGTACCTTGCTGACTTTTACGCGCGATTCAAGTCAGAGCTGTTTGCTTTAGCATTGTCCGAGCATCGAGCACGGTCTACCGACCATATTTCTTCACCTTCGAGCGCCATCGACGGATTCAAAACGCTCGGCGTGTTCAGCTCCTGACACTTTCGTGGCAGCGCCACTGCTTAGGTTTGCCTCTTAATGGCCAAGGCTCCGTAGATTCGCGATAAGGTAGAGTGACCAGGTTGCCGACACAAATAGGCGAAAAATGGTTTCACGTGCCTCAACTTTCCGTCCTTGTATGAGAATATTTTTCGCTGGGAAAGGGCTCATTCGAAAGGGGAAGGTTCAATCTAGCGCGCGCTGGTCATGGGCTGACGAGATTATGCGGATATTTGGTAATATGAGCGTTAGAAGTAGGCCAAAAATTGACGATGTGCGTGCCGTGGAATCCAAGCATTTTTATGCCGTTGGATGAGTTTTCTGGATGAAATCGAGAGTGGCACGCGCCAGAAAATGTCTCCAGCTACAAATTGAGCTAGATTTTGTCTTGATTCTCTGCGAAATAAAGCGAAAAACTTGAAGCACGTTTCTGACGTCAGAATTCATAGTATCGATAATACAGAGCAAAAATTGTGACAAGTTTAGTCGCAGACTTAAGACCCGTCGGATCAAGACCAAGACGGATCTTAAGTCTGTGTCTGAAGGCTGTGAATGGAAATTATACAGCAGTTACCGATCTGCTGACTCTGTAAAAGTCACGTGACTGTCCTTGGCTCTTAATAATTTGTTAAATACAATAGACGTCACCAGCAATTACCTCCCCAAAGAATGTAAATTGGCCGACTTACTCGTATAACATTGGCGGGTGGGAAAATTCCCAATGGCAATCTCAGGGCGTTTTCCTAAATTCCTCGAGCTCATCCCAAACCGGGCACCATAGAGGTTACCATAGAGGATTACAAGGTTTATGATACGCTATTGAGCACAGGAAGTGCTGCGGTGTCTTTCTTCCTGACAAGAAATGAAGCAACAAAGGACTAAAATGAGGAAAAACTTTCTCTGAAAAATAGCAAAGAAATCACACGTCCGTGTCGTAAACCTTGACAAACCTAACGGTAGGTGTCGACGCACAGCGCGGTGTCGGGAGGATCAGGATCAGGATCGCGACTCTTTGAATCTCCGCTCCCGATCGTCCACAGATTGAGCGACGGCCGATCGTCCGGGATCGCGAAAAATGCGGTTGACACGGCCGGAAGGCCGCGTACGACTGATTATTTCCAAGGATGCGATCCGCCTTGTCCGAGATGGATGTATCTCCGTTGGATCTCTCCGGTTGGTTTGCGCTACGTCTCCATAGCCCGAAGGCCTTCGGTCTGACCTCTCGACCGGCGCGGCGGACTGCATAAAAGAGCCGGGCAAAACTCATCGAGCGGCTTCGTCCCCTTTGATTCGATAATAATTATCGTCCATACTGACGAGGAGAAGTACCTTACGCGTCTGTACGAGCGAGCACGTCGCTCCTCGAACCTGGTACACACACACACACACACACCGTGAACAGACAATGAAGCAAGCCATACGTTCCACCTGGAACGCTTCTTAATTGCGTCTAAAACGCTCTAACCTCGAGAGACCAGACGCGATCCGCAGATAGTGGTACCGTCATCGAGGCAGTCGATGACACGGGAGATTTTTCTCGCTGTTGCTTCATGACGCCGTCGACGGGAACTGTTTGGTAAGCATGGTTTCCGAAGGATGCAACTCCTTCGATTCGACCAGAATCCAGCGATTTCTCTGTACATGTCGCCGAGGCCTCGATGATAAACGTCGCGAAATTATCCCCACTACCGCGGGGCATACGTGCTCGAAGTGCTACGAAGCTCGAGTGGCCTTGGACGCCGAGGAGTGTAAACATAACACGGCTCGGTTGACCCGTGTTGTTGACATATATCGAGAATTCACTGTACCTTCCTTAACCCTCGGACAGCTGGCCATTCTTACAACTATGTAATTCGTGATGTTTAGGACCATTCACTGTCTTATTTGTCAATTTTTGTTGGAACACGTTTTTCGAACTACATACTTTTTGTAGATACATTAATATTTCTGTTGTTTCTGGTCCAACAGCTGTTTAAATTAAATGAAAATTTTTGATATTCTGAGTCAAGATAGATCCAGGCCCTTTTTTAATTTTTGGTTGTCCTGATTTGATCGTCGGTTTGTTTCATCTGGATAACTTTCTACGAGATGCGCACAAAAAGGTGGTGGAATTAATTTTTTCATTTACATCGGCAACGCTGCGGCTACTTCTCCAATTGGGACCGATAGTCTTGTACATCATCGGGTCAAGTTTCGCGATGATACGACTCACCGTTCGTACACGGCCATAGTTTTAGCATGATCTTGCTATTAGACCTTTATTAAGGCCCGAGTATCGGATAGAGTCGGTTAATCTGCTCGAAAATGATTTACAACAGCATTAAAAATCGCGATTCCGGGTACAACAGCTATCTGGTTGCGGGTATTATCTTCCGCGTAGAGGGTCTTACGACAAACATTAACGGTTTGTGTGAAATGAACGGAAGCGCGAACGGAGGAAGGTCCGAGGTAAATATCCGCTGTTGCCGCGGCACGGTATCACCTGAGCGCATATTGCAATGGCGATTCTAAAACAGCCGGGGGGATCTTCTACGGCGCAGTAAATTCCCAGCCATCCCGTGCAATCATTCTAACCTACCCTTTGCTTAGTCTTCGTTTCGCCGGCGGACCTTTGACTTTGAGACGGACACTCCACCTCCTCCAACTTCTCCTACTCCTCCTCTTCCCCCCCCTACTGCTTCTCCTTCTTCTTCTACTCTCTTCTCGCACGGTTCCGCTCGGGCAATTTGCAATCGGCCAGCGGATCTGATTTTTTCGCGGGTATCACGACACGCAGACTCACAGCCCGGATGGGTGTCCTTCGGATCGGACGTGAGGCGACGCGCGCAATAGTCATCCACGCTCTGTGCCGGGAGGATCGGACCGGCACGAATAGTCACGAACTTTTACATTCCCGGCTGGTTCGACTTTCGTGCTCGACGATCGTAAATCTGAGTCTTTTTCAGTGGCCTCTGCGGCCATACCGTGGCCCCTCGGCCACTCTGACGAGATTAGAATTTATTGGCGGCGGTCGCAGCTCGTCGAGATTACTTGAACAGTTTTCGGACATGCGTTCCTCTCCTCCGGCTTCTGTCCGGGTGTCTCGGCGTCTCAAACTTCAAGTTAATTTCAGACTTTATGGGACATTACGTCCGAGACTCTGTAGAATTTTGTTGAGTTATTCGGATGGTCGATAACGAGTCCCGTTGTCTGTTGGTGACTAGACTGTGGATCTTCATGCAGAATAAAAACTGTTTCCATCTGTGTTGTAAAACATAGGGTACAAATGAAGATCAATTTCTCTCTGTGGAATAGTTTTTTTTCCTTTTTGTCTTTCCATTGTTCGAAATTTGACAGTCCTCAGAAAATCCTCGGTCCATTGATGATTAACCAGTTAGCTGTTGCGACCTCTTTGAAAAATGTGTACTTAAGTTGCGTCGCAAAAATTAACCGCTGTTTTGACGAGTATACTCGTCATGACACAAAATATTGCCATTTCTTCATGACGAGTATACTCGTCAAACACAGTTAACTGGTCAATGATTAGACTGCGGACCTTTATGCAAATTGGAAAATATTTGCATTGATTGCAAGACACAGGAGCGAAATAAAAATTCCTTTCTTCTTTTAATTGTTTTAGTAAGCCAAAACCAATAGACTGGTGCTCTTAAATCTTTTTAATATGTCCACTGCTTGAAATTGTGATTACCCATTCTTGTCATAAATGCATAAAATCCGCAGTCTACAAATGACCGAAGACTGCCTGTCAGTAAACTGACTGTTTGAGTATCAACCATCTGTTCTGTGCACTTTCAGTTGCAAGCTATCACTGTAAAATCAGTTGCACATTCTTACATGCACTTTTTATCCGTAATTGTATTTCTTGTTGCAGGTTACTCTCCATGCGCAGCTATTGTAAACGAACCGAGGCCTTCGATAATACTGACACGGCATTTGCAATGGACTATAAAAAAAAAAAATTAACCGTAATGGCCAATTTCAAATGACAAAAAAGGGACGCCGTCCCAAGTGTGAACGGAATATAATTTCGCGATGATTTTTTCCATTCAGGGTGTCCGACAGAGCGGATCTTACAATTTGTAAACGAGTTTCTTAATTACGCGTGTCCTTCGGCACGATAATTTTCTTTCTTCGATTACCATCGTCGTCGCGATGATTTTTAAGGAGTCCGTCTGTGTCATCGGGCTCTCACCATAAAAATACAAACGACACCTGGGAATTTCATTCGGTCGCCGAGGCCGAGGCATCGAATCGATAATCGGTTTCTCTCGCTTCGTTAGCTGGAGGTGGCTGTCTAAATATAGTGGGAATGTTTGCGACGCTTATTCTTCGTGATTTTTATTTTCCACAATGCCGGCTCGAAACGTGTCACAAATTATCAGTAATTCGCTGTAAGCCTCTTTATAAATATTTTTCCGTTAACTTGTACGCGTTATTGCGGTGCGTATGCTCTTATGTGGACTGGCGAAGTTCATTTGTGAGAATAAAAATTCAAGTTCGCCATTGACGAGTTCAGTTAGTTCAATTCGTTTAACCCCTTGCCTTACAATATCGAGTTATACTCGTGACGAAGATTCTGAACAGAAGAGTCTAATAAATATGTCATTAATTTCCTGTAAACCGAAATAAAATTCTATCTTGGCGTTGTTAATGTACAGCTACTGAAGAACATATAGGCATACAATAGATATAAATTTTCTCCTTTTTCTAGGAAATTGCGAATTACAAAAAAGTTCTAGTCACTGAAACCGTAAAATAAACCGTAGTGCAAGGGGATAAAATGATTTTACCATTTCGCGTTTCTCCGACCCATTTTTGCCATGAATGCTTATATATAAATAAATGATTAATATTGCAAATATTAAAAAATTATATCTTAAAAATTTATTCTATGCTCTATTCTGTAATATATTAAAAATGTTATCTTGAAAATTCTTCATCGAAAGCTCTTGGAAAAATCTGAATTCGAAAGCAGATGCAGTTTAGACACGTCAAAGATTGAATCTATGTGAAAAGATTGAGACGCATCTCGAGAAGGAAAAGTTAAATGAAAGTGTTCTACGCATGCCTTAATTTTATCGTGTTTTGTTCTGTTGCTCGTTTTGTGCTACTGCTTCTATTCCAACGACCGTAGAATTTTCTTGAACATTTTATAGCCTGTAAACGGTCAAGGATCGTCAGTCTAATGATCAGCATTCGACGTGCGAATACCTCGTGGCGAACGAACGATTTTCACGTGAACGGTTAAACGCTAAACACCTTAAACTTTTGCAATCCGTCTCCATTGGAGGTGGCGGCGGTCACGAAGTGATAAATTTCTCAGCCGGACGTGCTGCAAATGAACGGTTGTGCGAAACCGAGCGCTCGAACGCTTCACCGTTCCCTATCTATCGCGGATCGATGCATTCCTAAGGCGATCGAAGGTTTCCGCGACGCGTCCGCGTCCATTCAATTTACCATCCGGCCTCCATTATCTCTGAAATATCGTTCTCGTTACACGGAAGCTCGTAAAATCATCCCGCCGCGACAGGATATTAACCCGCGAAAGCTAATTCGAGCCTAAGCAAAGCCATCTAACCGCTTACTTTCTGCAATTCTGCGGTAACAATTCTGAAGACGTAAGCGGCAACACATTCGTCCCGTAACCATTTTTACTGTTTAGGCAAACGATTTTTATTTTCACTTTCCGCGTGACTGGAATTTCTGATATTAAACTCTCAAATTTTAATCCTTTGTTTCGAGCAGTATTTCCACCGCTTCGACAACTGTCGATAAAGATATGAATATGAATATGAATTTTGTTGAAGTAAGCTCCAGATGATTAATAAAACTACATATTGCAAAATTATCAATATTGATCGACACTAATAAAGTTTGTAATAAAGTTTCTCCTTCTTTTCGGTTCAATGAATTACTTCTGCTGTTGCGACTTGCTTTTATCGTAACTTTGATGACTATTTTGGTAAGAATACGACCGGAATAATGCACTTTATATATTTTAGGAGCCCACGTGCTGGTCTAAGGCTAATTGCGATTTATCGCGACGTTTAGGGCGACGCTGGAAGTCATCTGGTTCCGTATGAACCGGAAATGGCGGACGTGGGTGTTTTATCGCCATGGGAGTTCCACGGATATTCTCGAAGGTGGATTGAATTCGCCGGAGAATTCTAATAACATTTCCGTGCGCTTTCTAATAACATTTGCAACCGAACGTGTTTTCGCGCATTGAAAAATTGCGTTGCGCGGGAACCATCGGGTCAATTACGCGGCCGCGTTCTGCGCGAATGTTAATTAACACGGGGTACGTTCTATCTGCGGAGATTATCAGCGGGGAACGAATTGCACCGCGTATCGATCCGATCGCGGGGACCGCGGATATCTCGGATCGATCGCGAGAATCGAGCAGGAACGGCGAATGATACATTGCACGGTGAAAATGGTACCTGTAACGGGGCTCACGGATTTTTCACGGGGGAGGGAATGCGGCGAGCGCAATCAAGGTAAGATTAAATTAGTTACTAATTAGAACAAATTGAGAACGTTGGTTGTGAGAACGAGACGAACGTCGAGCAAAACCATTTCCCGTGACTTTGGCTTGTACAGTCTGTTTAACATATATCGGAACAATAATTTTGAACCGTCCTGTAGAAGAACTGTCGCAGCGCCGTTACTTTGTTCGCTCAGTAAGAGAGTTCCTACATCTTTATCGCGCGATTAAAATTGTATGCTTCTTTGTTTATAATGCGAACGATCCGTCCGTTTAAAACACAGAGCGCTCGTGAAAGTCGCGAGAACCGGGAATGATGTATCGCTCTATTTTTGCATAACCGCCTATCGCTCGAATTGTCCCAACAGTGACCAATTATTCATAACAGTTGTGTAAACTCACGTGCTTCCGCAACAGATACTTCAAATCGGCAAAGCTCGCGCCGCCGCGGAAATATCTCATACCTGAAACAAAGAGCGAAAACACATCGGGTTGTAGAACAGCTGTACATCGAAGTAGCGCGCGCGGCTAATAAATTGTCATAATGCATAACGGCCCCGGCGGAATAATTACCCGCCGGTCGCGCAGTCTACCTTCAGCATTCAGAGGCGATGAAAGAAAAATTGTTGCACCCATGCGCGCTTTCTCGTCGAGCACACTGTAACACGCTTCGTCATAGAGAAGAATGCCGATATATCTTAACACAACCACCTGCACCGTCGAAGGAGAACGGGTGTATTCATGCGATATTCGACAGGGGTAATTAATTGGGGAACCGCGGTGCCGGAATATAACGTCTCAATACCCGAGGACACTTTCGTCCGAGTGCTCGTGATACTAACCGCGCTGATAAATTATTTAGAAAGCACTTACCACTTGCGAACTCGACTACCGATACCACCGACACGGGATTTCGCTGTTACCCTATTCCCCGACTACTAATACGAATAATTTTGTTATTTATGCACGTTGCACTCTGCCTCCCCTTCTTTATTCCTATCACAGGAGCGAGAACTACAAATTCTTCACTTCTCTGCAAATAACAGGAACTGTGATAATAATACAGAATTATAATATTAGGGGGACCCGCATTAAATCCAGCATGAAAATGAAAAAGTATGCAATGACGAATATGATCCTCGGAAGGTTCGGACGCCGCCATTTTATTACAGGGTTGTAAAAAGAATTATACTTTTTAGAATATTTTGAACACAGGCTGGTTTACCGAAAACTGTAAAAGAATACGTGTTTCCGTTTCAACGATCGGTACAGAACTAAAGGCAAAACAAATTATTTCCAAATAATTGATTAATTATGGGTACCCCTAATATAATTCCATATACTAGCAAACATTGTTTGTGCTTGTTGACCGAGGGTCGGAACAGGATTAACACAACACTAAGCATATTCCCTAGTCTTTTTTCTTCAGTACGGTCGATTCCATTAATTTTACGATCACTACAATTTCTCCGATTCCGATTTTTCGTGCGGAACACAGACAGTCTCTGACACAGTTCCGATTATCGGACAAATGATAGCGCGATCGCTCGCTGATAAGGAGAGGGGATCTGCGTGTGGAAGTCGGATCGAGTGCAGGCCATATAAAAGTCACGTACGGAGGAAATATAATTCTCATAGGAGATATAAAGTTCAAGATACAGGCGCGCGCGAAGAAAGAGACACGACGCGGTGCTCGCAGCCGTGGAAAATGAGAGAGGCAGCGCGCGCCCAGAGTTACTGGAATTTATTAGCGATCGTACATACAGATACACCGGCGCATCGCAATAACACTTCTTCTAACAGGTTTCCTTCGGTTCGATAAAATCGTCGGCAGTCGCGTTACGCCTTTTGCAACGCCCTGTACGCACCTGCGCGCCACGCTCCCTCCAACGGACTCCTCTTAATAACGCCATTAACCACGAGCCCATCGGACTGCACTTTTCTCATGGCAAATCCTATGACCGGGTACAGAGCGTTGTCTCGTCGCTGGCAAGAAACCGGCGGAATCGTGTCGCGAATCGAAACCGAACGAAATGGGAACCGAGTTTCTCCGCGACGCCTTCGGAAAAGTTAAGAAACATTGCAATAGCGATGGAAATACTGCGCTTCATTCTCTTGGGAAATCTCCCGACTCTGATTCATTTATAATGTGACGGAAAAGTGGGTAACGCATGACCGTAATTTAATCGTAAAATTTAATAGATTTAGACTGCTTCTGGCTACAAATAAACATTTTCAAATTGAACCGAAGGTGAATCGCGAACGAATTTTTCTAGAATAATTTATAGAACTGGGAATCGAAGGAAACCTTGATTCCTCCATTAAGAACAAGACTCGAAACAAGATAGGAATTTCATTAAGCTACACTCAGCTTCTTAACGTACTGAGTCCTGGTTTATCGAGGCTGTGATAAAAGCATAACGTCTGCGATATAATTATAAATAATGTAACAAGAACTAGCAGTTTATATGCACAGCTTCGAAAGAAGTGTGTTTATCTATAAACTGAATATATCGGAGGACAAGTGTTTATCGATTGTGCCGCTCGGATTTTGTAAAATTCTGGCTGCAAGACGACCAATTAAGATATTCAGGACACGGTTAAGTTTTTCCCTCCGTGGTTTCTCCGATAGTGTCCACGCAGACAATATTCGCTGTACCGGCAGGCAAGAGTTTCTTTAGCCGAAGAAACGTCGGCGGAACACGGGAAAAATGTCCACGGCAGATAATCACCCTCGTACTCTTCCGTTCTAATCGACAATTTAAGCGTCCTTAAACCCAACGGAACGTTCGCGATGTTATTCCCGGCAATTACCAGCACAGATATCGAGCAATAAATATGCGCTCGGACAGGTATTACGTTTCAATTAAAGTCGTCGTGACTGCGCGCTATCCACGAGAAAACCTACACCGGTGTCTTCTGAATAACCAATGCGACTCACCGATCGCATTATTCTTATTTCCAGACAGCAAGCCGCGCTCATGCTCGGAGTCATAACGAAGAGGAACATTCGTTCAACGATCGCAACAATATTCCGCTGGAAAAAATATTCCCGGGCCGAGTTTCATTAAAGTCTCGATCTCGATCGCGAAACGAGCTCCAAGGTCGATCCGTCGAGGATGTTCCATCCTCCCTTCCGAAAACAATTATCGGGTGGTCGGCGATTCACGTTTCGTATATATATAATACCCCCGTGAAAGGCGCAACGAATCTTCATCGAGATACCGTGCCCCCCCCCCCCAACGAAATATTAATGACGCCGGTGCTTTTAATTGCCGATACATTCGTATCTCCGGGCTGTTCTCTCCGATGACCCATCGTTACTGTTGATTGGACGTACTCCGTTGGCTCAATAGTTGACGTGTTTCTCGGCGATCGCCATTTTAACCCTCCGATCTTTTACAAATCTTTTTTGTACCTTTATACAGAGTGTTGAAGGAAAACCATTTTAGTAGAAAAGCCTTAGTACCTCATAGGTCGAAAGGTCAACCGTTTCTGAGATATAAACATTTTTGTTTGCTAACATCATGACTCAGTTACTACCAGTCATTTGATATTTACAAAAGAGATTCAGAGGAATGA
Source organism: Halictus rubicundus (assembly GCF_050948215.1). Classification (NCBI taxonomy): domain Eukaryota; kingdom Metazoa; phylum Arthropoda; class Insecta; order Hymenoptera; family Halictidae; genus Halictus; species Halictus rubicundus. Next base: position 9,018,208 of record NC_135152.1, read on the forward strand.
GGACATTCGGAACGCGGTTTATAAACACTGAAGTAAGCATGCGATGGAAGTAAGTTGATCTCAGAAACGCATGACCCTTTGAACTATCTTTACCAAGGCTTTTTTACTAAGCACAGTGTGTTCTATATACCATATAAATATTGAATGGTTTTTTCGTACACCCTGTATAAATCTAATTCATATCCATTTTGCACGTCATTCTCTGTTTTTTCGTGTGAATTTTTTTATTTTCATTCCCGATGCAGTGACTAAATACAGAGGATCATTGCGCCCCCGTGAGGAGGTCTTAAAAGATCCCTGGTCGTTCGATAAAACTGCCGCGAGTAATCAAAGACATCGGATTTGATTTATTCATTCTAACCACGCGGGGCTCGATGGAAACGCTAATTAATCGTCCCCGCGGAGGACAGAATTAACAGATAGGCGGACATATTTATGAAGACATCGGCCGGAGGATTTTTACGCGTGTGGAACGCCGATAAGGGAGGAGGTTCGATAGAGGGCGTGGGAGGCGAATGAAGAAACCAAGGCTCGAGTGTGTCGATATGATTTGTTGCTCGCCTCCCGCTTGGCCGCCGCCGCGAGAGAACAAAACATAATTTACACTTGCCCGGCCACATCCTCGCTCTACACAATGCCCCACGATAAAAAGAATCCCGACCTCTGGCGTTCCACGCGGTGAACGATTTTGAAAAACCCGCGCAAGTAAACGTACGAGGTGTACAGGGCCGTTCAAAGCTCTGGGATCATGTGTTACAATTCTTTATTGCTTTATTTCTTGTCAGGAAGAAAAACTCGAAGCACTTCCTGTGCTCAATAGAGTATCATAAACCTTGTAATCCTCTATGGTGACCTCTATGGTGCCCGGTTTGGGATGAGCTCGAGGAATTTTGGAAAACGCCTTATACGAGTAAGTCGCCCAATTTACATTCTTTGGGGAGGGAATTGCTGGTGACGTCTATTGTATGTAACAAATTATTAAGAGCCAAGGACAGTCACGTGACTTTTACAGAGTCAGCAGATCGGTAACTGCTGTATAATTTCCATTCACAGCCTTCAGACACAGACTTAAGATCCGTCTTGGTCTTGATCCGACGGGTCTTAAGTCTGTGACTAAACTTGTTACAATTTTTGCTCTGTATTATCCATACTATGAATTCTGACGTCAGAAACGTGCTTCAAGTTTTTCGCTTTATTTCGCAGTGAATCAAGACAAAAGCGCGCGCTACTCTCGATTTCATCCAGAAAACTCATCCAACGGCATAAAAATGCTTGGATTCCACGGCGTGCACATCGTCAATTTTTGACCTACTTCTACCGCTTACATTACCAAATATCCGCATAATCTCGTCAGCTCATGACCAGCGCGCGCTAGATTGAACCTTCCCCTTCCGAATGAGCCCTTTCCCAGCGAAAAATATTCTCATATAAGTACTAAAAGTTGAGGCTCGTGAAACCATTTTTCGTCCATTTTTGTCGGTAACGTGGTCACTCTACCTTATCTACAATATTCTACCGTTTTAGTTACTTTATATCCTGCAACAATATTTTGCCTTTATAGCAGTGCTATGTTCGCTTTGTATAATTATGTTGGCATCCTTACCACACCACGAGGCCATTTGACAGTGTATTTTCAATATTTTCACCGTTAAAGATTCGGACTTAATGACGTCATTATTAATAAGTAAACTGCAGATCTCATGCATTTATGACAAAAATGGGTAAACACAATTCAAAGCAGTGGACATATTAAGAAGATTCAAGGGCACCAGCGTATTGGTTTTAGCTTAATGAAATAACTAAAAGAAGAAAGAAATTTATATTTCGCTTCTGTGTCTTGCAATCGATGCAAATATTTTTTATTTCGCACAAAGATCAGCAGTCTATTAATAAGCATTCTTGTGCCCTAAACATTACAGTCAAATTTAACGTGTACTTACAATTAATATTATTTTTTTTTGTGATCATACGACTTAATAAACTAGAATATTTTTTAAAGTGTCCCAATTTGATCACAATAGTAAATTTTCGCTTGTCAGACAACGTCGCTCTTATTTGAGGGATGCCTACATTCGTTATCGAAATCACCAATTGTACGTTTACAAAGGAGGATAAACTTGGCGTGTATTGAGCGTAGATCAACGCGAGCGAAATGTACTGTCCAATCCAGTTGGGTTCGCAGCCAAAAAGGGGATTAATTATGCGAGGTCAGTGCTACCTAGGTTTACATATTAAGGCAACAATGGCTCGTTCGGTCGTCGCAAGACCGAGATAACATCCTACGTGACGTATTCGCAGATTTTTTTACTGCACATATATCAACGTTTAGCAACGCCTCGAGACCGTCTTAGGAATGACGATCCCGCAACGTGCTGTCCTACTTCTCGATCATTGAGCAAGCATCGAGTAAATCAGCAAGGAATCGTAGAACACGACCACCATTCGGCTGCTGCAACGAGTTTACACTACAATGAATCGTCTGCTCCAATAACGTCTTCGGCATCAATGGAAACCGATATTCGGGTCAATGGAAATCATTCAAACACCATTCTTCGACAAACAACGACAACAACCGCTGCGAATTCTTCTACAAAATAAAAATCATCTCTATATTTTCTTAATAACTTTACAGAGTCGAAAACAACGGTCTATAAAAAAAAGTCTTACATTTGATTTTAGATTCCACTGTCTATTAGTCATAATAGAAAGGTATTCTACGTATTCCTGGATACTGAGCTAACAAAACATGAGCGTCTAATGTAATAATAGTAGAATCTAAAGTTACAAAATTCTTTTAATTTCATCCAGTGTCCAGATGTCCAACCGGGGGCCCGAATTTTTATTATCAGCTTTGCTACATTGTTATCGGTAGATTGATTAGTTTCGGCTGTTCGTCCAGCTCTTCCGGAGGCTTTCCTTAACGCTACGCTCGGCAGAAAACAGCTAAGTGAAGGTCCAGGCATACCAGCAGATACATCCTCCTTAACGACTGATATCAGTCACTGATAACGCAGCATCTTTGTATACAGACGGGTTGAACGTCTTACACAGGCAGGCCAAGTAACTGTAAATCGGGTTCGCAGCTGCGGAGAGGAGCCTAGAGACCCCCGGCTCATCCTCTGAAACCTGGTTTTATCAGTTTTGCCCGGGGTTTACGGTACTCCGAAGAACGGAGCGCCTGGTCGTGGAAGTGGGTCGTGGCGTCTGCGGATTCGTTGTTCGTCGATCGCGAAAGAAACTTCGCAGTGATCAACTTTTTATGTCCCCAACGGCGACACGATCGATTCCTCGGAACGCTAATGGAATCTTATCTCGAAAGCTGCTTTAGGCCAACACCTAGCCGATGTCTCGACAACTTCCTAAAAAATGGTGCCTAACCTCTTCACCCGAGCGTGTAAAACACAGTGGACAAATCGCAGAAATAGCAATTACTCCTGTATAAAAATTACGCCGCCGGCACGTGCACGCGTTCTTTAAAAAATAACGGTGACGAATGAACGCACGACAGAAATAGCAAATTATCCTGGACCGAGGACACGGACTTACGGAATAGACACATACGGTTCTAAACCCATAATTAACCAGGTAGTTTGCGGTGACTGCAATTTCTGTACCGACAAACGTCCAAGCTAATTTAGCAGATTAGGTTCAACAGGTTACTCCACTGAAAGTTTCTTCATATAATCATCTTACTCGTTTAAGAAGATTTATGAGGTGATGGAAACATTCCAATCGACTAATTAGAGACGCTAGGGAAAAATGTACGATTCATTGATTTATAAATGAAACGAAACTGCAGTGGTCACAGTTATAAAACATCAAAGTTCCTACAGCTGACTGGAAAGTCTATTAACAGCGAACAGAATCGAGCACACTGTAGATACACATTCGAAAGCCATTTGTCGACGGCCATTAGCATCAATTGATGTCGCTCTTACTCCCATTAACGCGATTCACAGCACCGTCTTAATTACCGACAAGAAGAATCACAACGATTCGTATTTTCCTGTTGAACCCGTTAAATTATCTTCTCTCTGTAGGCTAACGAACCTAGACAGTTCGAATGTTTGCCATTTTGCGCTAAATACTAAGGTCCCGGTGGATTGTTGCTGACATTATATTGACAGCACCCGGTTCCCTCGATTCCACTTTCGCCGTTTCGAACCACGGTTCGATATTTCTCCGACTGTGGACCCGAGAGGTTCATGCAAATGGATCTCGGTTTCGATCCGAGCGTGTACGTACGAGACATTCGGACGTGAACGCGAGGGGGATGCACACTGTTGCACACAGACGCACGTGACTTCCTGCAACGTACACGGCCGCTGCACGATCACCGCGACAAGATGCGGCTGTACGATCGCGACGTGGGCGTCGCGTAGCTTTCACTCAACAATACACTGTTGCGTACAGTAATTGGTAGACACGCGGATCGCCGAAGAACCCCCCGGCTCCATGGGAATTTTCAATATCGTTAGAAAATCCTTGGTGAACTGCGAACGCGCACGAAACACCACTATATTCTCACCGAGCTCGCGGAAATGGCATTAAACGGACATTTCTGTTCGTTAACTTTTGAGTCACTTTAATTTTCTCCGATTTTGCCGGTGACATTACAGCAGACGCGTTCACGCTCTACCTTCCGGAAGTCTTACTTAACCCTTTGCACTCGAAGCTATTTTAACTCCAAAACGAAACATTTCTTCCGATCTGGAATATTTCATTCCTATTTTTTTTTTTTTTTTTTCATGTTGTACAATACGAAAATGGTGCAGTTTACTCGTACAACACTGAAGTGTTTAGTAATTTATTAAATACAAACAAATTTAATAATGTAAAAAATACTTTGAATAATGATACAGGAATTTTTTGTGGCGCCTTACAGTCGCCATTCGAGTGCTAAGGGTTAATTTTTCAATAATTATGCTGTGTGAAAAGGAACCTTAACGCTAGGTTTACGGGAAAATTACTTTTGGTTCCAATACTTTTAATTGACTATATATATTAAAAACAAAATTATTATATAATAATGTTTAATACCAGTATATGTTATTAAAAACAAATATGGCTAAAAATCTGGGCAGCACATTCTTGATATTTTTACAAAGTCATGTGTAATAGTCCCTTTTACCTTTTATCCCTGGAGATATTTTCTAGAGCGCGCTGCTTTCGATTTCATCCACAAAACGCATCCAACGGCATAAAAATGCTTGGATTCTGCGGCATGCGCATCGTCAATTTTTCGCCTACTTCTAACGCTTATATTACCAAATATCCGCATAATCTCGTCAGCTCGTGACCAGCGCACGCTAGTTTGGACCTTCCTCTTTCGAACGAGCCCTTGCCCAGCGAAAAATATTCTCATATAAGTATGAAAAGTTGAGGCTCGTGAAACCATTTTTCGTCCATTTTTGTCGGTAACGTGGTCACTCTACCTTATCGCGAATCTACGGAGTCTTCGTTTCTGCGACTCTAGATCCGACTAGAAAAAAAGTCTCCGGCATTGATCATCGAGGGCAAGACAAAGAGGAGAGGAGCGATCGATGTCGAAGCGAAGCGTCGCCGGTCGTTCGATCTCCAGAAAAGAAATCTCGATCAAACGAGCCACCGGTTGGTTCGTTCGCGGGCCGAATAAATAACGGGGGTCGTAAAGACCGTGGAGCGGCTTCGGCCCCGACAATGATTACGCCATAAAGCCTCGTTTGCGGCGTTCGCGGACGACAGCTGTAGGCGTTACAATTATTTCAATAATCGGTGCATAAAGCTGGGCCGGACGCATCGAAAGGACTGGTCTCACCTGGTCTCACCTGGCCAGAAAGGACGGGAAAGCCACCGGGAGGGTCCGCGGCTGGTAGCCCCCGTGAAATACGCGTCGGTACGGAGCAACGTATATATTCGTGTTGCACACGGGATACTGAGGTACCTACGAGCCTACCTGCAATCCATTTGCATGCAAGCTCGCATGCTGCGCCGGCGCTGCCGTCATTTTTACTATTATTATAAAGTGCATGTACCAACCCTCGCGTGCACGCCGCATGCCGGTGCACACCGTCCCGACTCGTGGTTTATAAGGACTATAAGTTTTATGGAAAAGCTCTTGCCCGCTCCTCTTTTTTCCTCCAAGATCTTCCTCTCCCCCCTCTCTCTCTCTCTCTCTCTCTCTCTCTCTCTCTCTCTCTGTGTGTCTCTCTTTTTGTCTCTCCTTGCTTGCCCCAACGTTTTGCAGGAACCCCCCAGCATGAGCGGCGCCCCCTTCAAGCAAGAATGCTCGGACCATCGGCGACCGACACGGTTTCCACCATGGGCTCCGTGTTCTACGTAGATGGGACGTTTATGGGTAACCCGTTCGTTTTTCGGGAGATCACCGCATGATCGGCGGAGAATTATTTTACGCGTAATCGTAGGAGCTACCGCGCGATCGAGAGGGATCTTGTTAAACAGATTCACGGTGAGACGTGGGGAATATGGGATTCTTTATTATAGGGGCAATGTTTTTCGGTCTTTATGGGGCAGCGTTGCGAGTTTTTCTTTTTCGATGGTCAACCCGTCAATCTTTAACTCTACAGGATCCGCCAAAATAACGGGTTTTAACATTTTCACTTACAATTATTGGGTACACGGTACTAACCAAAAATGGCTAATAATTTCTATGACTCATGCGCATATTAGCTTTGACGGACTCAGAAATTAGAAACTAGAGAGATCCTTCTATCACGGAGTTTTATTGCGTTTTGAAGAAGATAGAAATTTTAATTAACTTTTCTAATCACCTTGCCGCGCGGAGGTTTACGAGACGGAAAGTGAAATAAATGCATAAAATCCGCAATCCGCTTGTATGCTATAGTTTTATGATCTCTTAAAAATTTTAATTTGCTATAAATTCACACAGCCGCGCAGTTTATTTGTGTTATTAGCGCAGGCTTCGTAACGAGATACCGCAAATCAATTTATTATTAACGGATGACATACTTACGTTAATAGCTTCTTTAATACGAGACTTATGGTGCCCTGAAGTTTTATTATAACATGTGTCACAAGACTTGAATTTATTGAATACGTTCCCACGAATGCAACTTTAAAATTACAATCGTCTTGTATTAACAAAATTTACTACCTGTTGTAAAATAATTTCCGATGTTTTTTATCAGTCTTCAACATTGCTAGGGATACACAGATTATGTATTATGAAAATTAATTTTATTTTCTATTCAGAACTACTTAAAACAAAGATTGATGCCTTAAGGCATCTTTAAATAAAAAACCATGCAATTAACAAGAACACCTAGCCATGCAGTGACAAATATAATTTTTTCAGGGAAATTGTATAGAATTTTCATTTAAGGATTACTAATTCTACCAGTTTTTAAATCGTTTCTGTGTGACAGTTATGCTCCTAGAACTTACTATCCTCCGTTACGAGTCACATAGGCCCGTTTACGTTTAAATCATGGTGACCCATATGTGGGTCATGGTGCAGCGGTGGTCCCGACATAAAAATTCTCGTATCCTCGGCTGCGTTCTCGGCTATTACGACGCGTCGCGGCGCGGTCCAAAAAAGGTGTGCGTCCCATTGTTATTAAAATCTGAGCTAAGCCTGGCCGTCGGCGGAAAATGTATATTACAAATGATCCTAAACTACGCCACATAAATATCGCGGTGTACGCTTATTGTCGCGATCGGCTTCTGGTACTGCAGGCGGTTTTAGACGACAGCACAATATGGGACGCCGCCGGAGTGCATTCAAACGCACTGGATCGCGCGACGACCGCGGGCTGCATCCAAAGAGGCGCGCAGCGCATACCCACGCGCGTTGCGGCAAGCTTCTTATACATCGTTCGAATCTATGCACTCCTCGATAAGAAGAAATAGAAGAGTGGCCCCGGCTTGCCGTCGCGTTCTTTCGCGTTGCGTGGCTGAATGTAACGCACGCGTTGCGCAAATCGCTGGAAAGGAGAACCGATGCAACGACGAGACTCGAACCTAAGTGCGTATCTGCCGTTTATCCCGCTTCGAGCCAAGAAAATTGAAACGGCGTTGTCCTTGGGCTATATGGCACCCTCTTCGTCGGATCATTTTATTCTTAACACCTGACTTTATGGCGGCTTTTAAACGTCGATAATAAACTGCCTGTTTTCTCATTTCTCATTCGATTTTTCCACAACTGCTTCCATCTTTGATCAAGAAGATATTCAAAGCGATAGAAGCTCCCTTCGGGATCGCGGTTCAAAGAAAAATTGTGTGTCCTTTTCGTACACGGGCATAATCGTCGAGAAGTCTATTGTTATGTTTCTGGAATGTAAAATGTTCATACCAGAACCGCTATCCAATGTAAAAGAGTATTGTTCGATAATTTTCAATCTATCCTTTTTCAGCCAAGTTCGTCGCTTTTACACTATTAATCACATTCTGTACAAGAAAGGACTATAGAAATCTTAAGCGTGATATCCTTCGGTCTAGACCTTCTCTCGCCGAGCAATTACAAAATCGTAAACTGTTCCGTTGGAAAAAATATTTGAAAAATCACAGTCGCAGAGTATGCTTGCTGGCAGTCGTGCCAAAAATGCGGCGAAGCATTTCGCGCCGCGGATAAGTCGAAGGAAAAAATCAAACGGCCGGCGACTTCTGCCGCATGCCGCGCTAATCGGATATTAAAAGGCATTTAAACACCGGAGGGATTACACATCATCGAAAATACCCGAGGAGAGTCGTCGCCGGGCGCGTGTGCTGTTAATTGATACAGCACACGCGATTATAATGTTTATGATTACCTGACTGTGGCACGGAACGCGTACCCGTCGTTAAAAAGGCCCGCGAGGTCCTCCTCGCGGATCGCGGGACCGTAAACGATCGTTATTGAGCCACCGTGTATATGGTGTCGTCGTTCCGAGATCGATTAAACGTTTTCTTAAAGGCCTTCGACACCTGTGCAGGTGGCTTAATGATTCACGTCCGTGTCGCACGTTACCCGTGGCCGCTGTAAAAGAATACTCCAAATGACTCGTATTCGTTGGTGGTCTACCGTCTCCACGTGCGTCGGCCGTAATTTGAATACATGTTACGCTAGGCGACGCATTTAGGCGAGCCAACGACGACGCTACGCGCGATGAGAAAATATCCGAGCGCCGTGATATATTAAACAGGTGATTAATAAAACTCAAGGAAGGAGGAAAGCGTTGAAAAATTTTAATCGTTCGCAATCATGTACAGCTTATCGCATTCCCTTCCTCGGAGAAGATGATGGTGCTAACGTCAGTGCTAAAATATCGTGAACATTTTTCTATTGTTTCGAGCACGGTACTAACTCTGAATTTTATTCCCTGGAAAGTCGAAGACGGCTACGAAACTCATAAAACTATCATTAGCGCCTGCGATTGCTATCTGCTGTAACTGAATGATTTCATTTTACTGGGGCGTTATCACGGTGTTAGATCTCCGATCCTCTTTCTTGCGAAATATGCGCATAAGTTCAAGACCGTGGAACAATATTGAATATGATCTCAATCATTCTGGCAAATGTTAAAAGCAACTAGTAATGTCTAGCAAATACTATATAATGATCGTGATTTACTTACATAGTTCAGATAGAACTGTTAATACCACCAAAAATATATTTCAAAAAATTTATAACTAACCTAATCAATCATAAAGTTGTAAGAACGGTTCGGTGTCCGAGGTTTAAGAGAAAAATAAATGTCCATGCAGCTTCTGAATCTTGCAACGAATAGAGACACTTTGTCTTGCATAAAAACCTGACGGTAACAACTTTCTCAACGTGCATAAAAAAAAAAGAATGAATGAATCAAGATTCCGCAGTTCCAGCCTCGAGATACAACTCGTCTTTTGCCTGGGTGGTAGACGCTTACTCCTACGATGAGTTTTCACCGTCGTGGGTGGATTATATTGCACAATTTCACGGACAACACCGGCAAAATGTGAGCAGAAGGGATTAGGATTGTAGGAGCGTATCAAAGGAAGCGACCACGTACGACGGTAGCTCCCTGCCCGAAGTAATCGCCGGATCCTGCGAATATGGTGGATGCGGGAACACCGCGTCCAAAGATAAATTTCGATCACGATAATCGCCGGGACCAGCTATGAACACATCTGTACAATCCGATACCCGCGATACCGCCGATAATATTCAGATAAAAGTTCTTCGACGAACTCGACGTCGGGCTCGCGAATGATGCAAGGTACAGGGATGATGGAAAACTGTGTACGCGATAAGGATTGCCTCCATCGAAAGTCGATAACAAATTTTTCATATATCCTGCCACGCTGTTTCCACAGCGATTACAAGCCATTCTGATGATCCTGATAAATACACAAACAATGAGTCATCTTAAGAGCCAAGGGTAGTCACGTAACTTTTGGAGAGCCAGCAGGTCGGCAACTGCTGTATAATTTCCGTTCACAGCCATCAGCCACTGACTTAAGATCCATCATGGTCCTGATCCGACAGGTCTTAGGACTGCGACTAAACTTGTCACAATTTTTGCTCTGTATTACCGATATTATGAATTCTGACGCCATAAACGTGCTTCAAGTTTTTCGCTTTATTTCGCAGAGAATCAGGACAAAATATAGCTCAATTCGTAGCTGGAGATATTTTCTGGCGCGCGCTGCTCTCAATTTCATCCAGAAAACTCATCCAATGGTTAAAAATGCTTGGATTTCACGACACGCACATCGTCAAAATTTTTGGCCTACTTCTAACGCTTATATTACCAAATATTCGCATAATCTCGCCAGCTCAGGACCAACGCGCGCTAGACTGAATCTTCCCCTTTCGAACGAGCCCTTTCCCAGCGAAAAATATTCTCATATAAGGGCGAAAAGTCGTAAAACCATTTTTCACCTATTTTTGTCGGTAACTTGGTCATTCTACCTTATCCACAATATTCTACCGTTCTTCCGCAAATATTCTACCGTTTCAGTTACTTTGTATCCTGCAACAATATTCTGCCTTTATAGCAGTGCTATGTCCGCTCTGGATAATCATGTCGCTCTGTATAATTAGGCGTCGTGAAAAAATACGAAATTCTGTTCTTCTCATATTTTCTTCAGAGGTCTCGGATCATGAGTGATCGTTTCAAATGGATCTCTTAGAGGAACTGGACTTAGAGAAGCGTTTGCTTCCACCAGATGGAAATTAAAGTGCTGACCGCGTTGTTTGGCTCTTTGAGAACCTCTTTACAGTCTGGCACATGGTAGATGATTGAACTCTCTATGCGTTTATGGTCTATAAAATACGAAGTAACGATTGCAGAGAGAAGAATCAATACCACTTTTATATTAGAAAGAATGAAATAAACGTTTCCCTTATTGCAATTATTTTACAAATGTATTACAAAAATGCACATTTATATATACTCTGTCGACGAGAGCCGACTGTCCCATTTAAGGAGGCACAAAATTTTCATCGAAATATTGTTACAACTCCGTGACAAGAAATCGTATAACAATCATTTCAAAACAATTGTTTAAATATCGAAAACGAACGAAAACTTAATGTACCTCCGATTTTGCACGTCAGTGTATTTCCATGAATATGTATTTTCACAAATAATACATATGTGCTACATGATTCTAGAAGCGTCCCAGAATGCAAAGAGTTAGCGACGCGAGGACAGCAAATTGAAAAGACGCGTGATTGCGGGCATTTAAGACGCATTATAGGCGCATAGAATTTATGCATCAGGGACGGACAGGAAAGTGAAATTGGCTGACCCCTATAGAACGAAGTATTACATTGCTACAATGTCCGAGCATTAGAGGGCAGGATTTACGATGTTCCGAAGAGGATTATCCGATAGACGAGATGATCAGCTTTCACCGAGCCGCATTTCGCGCTTTCATCGCGAAAGAATCGCTGGCAAGCGGAACTCGCGCGGCGAAGAACAAACAGAAGGGGGACCCATCGGCGATTTTGCTTTCCTCCAGTGAGACCTTTCTTCCCGCCATTAAGCGGCGTGCATGGGAACCGTTAGGTGAAAGGGAATCGTAAAGCGGCGCGCGGTGAATCGAAGAAACTCTTTCGCGGGCTCGCAGCCGGCAAGGGATTGTCTCGCAATTCACCGGTAGGTGGGTACACACCTTCGATAGAGACCAACGGCTGTAATTTACGACGGTCATACCTCTCGAATGTCCCGGAATCGCTCGAAGGAACCTTCTTTTTCGTCCTCCGATGCGTAAACTTGCTGCACCTCTTGCGCCGCTTTTACCACGAAAAAAAAGAACCAAGACGTATCACGTTGTCCCGAAAGTTCTTCTTACAACGTTCGCTCTCGATACTGTGGGCCAACATGGCAGATACAAGCAGTGCCATCATGTTCTTGTCCATGTTTTATTATTTTTTAATTCTAGACATTGTTGACAGTGAAATGAATTTTTCGGACGATCAAGTATAGAGAAAGGAAGTATACAGTGTTGCATAGCTAAATTAGTGGATCTTTCCGAGTTGCATATACTTTGATAAAAATACTTTTCTACCGGCAAACCAGGATACATTAACAAGCTATTTAAAAAAGAAAGTAATTGCCAAAATTTTGAAAAAAGTTCGTTATAGAGCGATAACTCTGATTTCAAAAGAACCGAGTCGAAGAGAACGGTTGTTATTAATTTATAAATCACTTTGTAATGATTCGATGTTGATGATCGGGTTCCACGTTCTATGTATTTACAATATAATAAAGAGAATCTTCAGTGACATAAGGTAGGTCTTTGAACATCTTTCTTGAAGAGGTAAGCAACAATAAGATTGCTTCCGTGTTCTTCGCAAGGAAACTAGATCTTTTTTTAAATATTTTGTAACCAGTGAGTTCAAGAAACCTTCCTCACACTTTCTAAGATTAAAGGATAAAGCTAGGATGAATAAAAACCAGCGTACCTCTTACTGACAATGAATTACGGTCCTTTGTAATTAAAGTGCATTAAGCGACCAATTAGCAGTTCGCACCGAGCTACTTTATTACGAAATTAGTTTGTTTCGAGGATATACAGGGTGTCCCGAAATGTTGTTTCCTTGAAAGGGGTAATTCCTGAGGTCGTTCGAAGAAACTTTTTCCTTTGAGAAAATGTTCTCCGCGGCTTTGTTGAGGAGTTATTAACGAAAAACACGGACCAATCAGAGCGCGGATACAGTGGACGGATTCCGGCTCGGCCAATGCCAACGCCACGCTCACCGGGATCTGCCGCCATATTGGAATCCGTCTGCTTTGTCAGCTCTGATTGGTACGTGTTTTTCGCTAATAAAGGAAAAGGAAAAGGAAAAACAAAGGAAAAAGTTACTTCAAATGCCCTCAGGAATCCATTTCAAGGAAGTGCAACATTTTTGGTACACCCGGTACATGAAAGAAGTACATAATTAAAAATGTTGTGCATTATTTATTGATGCAATAACGGTTTACTGTTTTGTGATTGTTCGTTCTCAATTATTATGTGTTCGTTTTGCTTCATTAAATTGTTACGTGTACACATTAATGTTTTCAAGTGTTAATGTATACATGAATTTAGCACAAACAATAATTCCAAGACGTAACACACTGATTTCGTTACTTCCAATTCTATTGCATCAAATGAAGCACAGGTATAAGAATTTTACAAGAAATGTATGACATAAGGAAAGTATCATACACTGTATTAACGTGGCTTTCTATGATTTCTATGATCATGTAACTTTCTTTTCATGAAATTAAATTTCACTTTTAGGCATACATGCGCAATTAAGAGTCGCTGTACACCAGAAATCAAATTTGTAGAAAAAAGAGACACGCCTCAAGTTAAGTTCCATTTCAGTGAAACGGTGTACACAATTTTTGCAAGAATGTTCAACAAGCTTATGCAGGAGTCGTATCGTAATGTAAGACGAAAAATGGTGAAACCGTTCCGCCATTTTCGAGGACAACTTCCCTGAACCGAGTGCAATATCATTGGTCACCCAGCGTGAGAGGGAAGTGCATTTTGCTGCAGCGCGATTCAAGCGGACTCGGTGCTATACATTAAAGACAATAATTAATTGAAACTGCGTCATTTAACAAACGATACGGTCCGTGGGCCCCACTTCTTTCTCATTCCAGCAACGTATAAAGGTGTCTTGCATGATGGAAACCGGGAAAACACAGAGCTAATGGAGTATACGAAGCAGTCCTGGACACGAGGTAATTAGAACTCGTTCGTTTTGCGCCCACGTGTGCCAGAACCAAGGTTAGGGCAATCTGAATCGTCCACCTCTGACATAAAGCGTTGTTCTAATAATTCCTAACGAAACTGCGAACTCCTTGGGTAAAACATTCCAAAATAAAAAGCACCGCCGATAGAACAAGAAAAGTTCATCGATGTAAACAGAAATTCCAGTACGCGGAGCCGTGAGGACCAAGAAGAAACCGAAAACGCAAATGACGGTTCACTGGATGCTCGGTAAACACCAATTTCAAGGTTGGACAAGTGGAAGAAGTGGACAATAAATGGCAGCCGAAGCCAGAACGCTTCAAAGCCTTTCGATGCCATATATTCGATGCGACGCGACTTTACCTGGTAATACTGAAATTTATGGAATAATGAATACCCATTGACACCGGTAAGACCAGAACGCACCGCGCTATGAACGCAGCTATAAACATGCCCGCAGCGATCGGAATACAAATCAGGAGGCAAAAGCGATTGCGATCATATTGTTATGATTTAATTCAGCCGCTTCCACTAACCATCTACCAGCGGTAATATATGACAAAAAGTGATGGCGTTGCTATGAGCGAAATTATGCATTAATAATTTTATTGTAGTCGAAGGACCAATATCTATTGTACGATCGCAGGTTCATTCGTTTAAAGTTTATTGACAGGATCGTTTCCGATACTGATAGTTCATGAAAGAGAATAGTGGTCTTTAATAGTTGCAATAGTTGTTCTGTTTTAATTGAACGATTCTGTTAGACATCGACTCTTTGAGCCAATTATACATGGTGTTAAAAAAAACCATTGAATATTTATATGGTATATAAACAAATGGTATGGTAGCAAACAGAAATGTTCATATCTCAGAAACGGTTGACCTTTCGTTGACCTTATGTTTACTCAGGCTTTTTTACTCAGCACAGTGTGTTCTATATACAATATAAATATTGAATGGTTTTTTTAACACCCTGTATAATGGCTTCTCCAATTTCATTCCTGATATGTTACGTTAATTCTTCTTCGATATCAAATCCTTTTTAACAGTCTTACTCGCTATAAAATTTTATATTTGTATTTAATTATATTTGTAGTTTAATTTGTGATTATTATTTCAGTATAAAAATATGTAAAAGTGCAGGGACTCGGTTTTAACTACGGAAGGACACTGCTTACGTCCATTAGGATACAGAATACGGAAGGAGGTTCATCAATTCTCTCGCAGCCGATTCAATCCGACGCAAGGGAACGTCGAGAAAAATATCGTGAAATAAGCATCGAAATGAACTTCGACATGCTAACTATAAAAAGAAATGATCATGAGGCTGCGAGCGGTAGCGCATACGTCATTGGACGTCCGGCCGTCTCTCGGTGGGACGCTGGTAAGCAAAATCGCGGGGTTCCCGTGAAAAATCCGCGAAGTCCAGCCGCGAAACCCGTTTCCGAGGCAGCGGAATTCGCGTTTGCAAAATGAATTACCACGTATTAACGCGTTGCACGCAGGGACGCGTGCAGGACTCCTGCAATCGCTCATAAGGCGCATTAACGCCGAGTGACGCGTCTCGTGCATACCCACCGGTCGTACACCTGCTTTATTAACGTGGCCGTATCTTCTAGAACCGGTAGAGGTCGCATAGACACCCCTTGCACCTCTCTCACTCTCCCCCCCTCTCTCTTTCTCTCTTTCTCCCTGGTTCTTGTAGTTGGCTCTCCGAACGTGGCGAGAATCTCGCCTAAGAAAGGTAAAAAAAGGAGCCCGCGTTAAATTATCGGCATAGCCGGTGTCACGGTCCCGCGTGTATATTTTCGAGGCGATCTCCCCGCGAATACGTGGCCGGTGTTACCGTGAATGCATTGCTGGTGCACGGCGTTGCATCTATAACACTGGCTTTTGTATAATCATAAATCTCCGGGCGAGCGAGCTCGAGAAAAATCGCCGGCTTATTCGCGCCGCGCCGGATCGGATGTCCGGGGAATGTTTATCCATTTACGGTTTCCCCGATAATTTACCCTAGTCGTTAGTCCACGAGCGATTTTTACGCGAAGACCCGCGCCGCACCGGTTAGATTGCCTCGCGGATGCAACGGCTGCAGCGCGGCCTGCACGCCGCTGCAACGCCAGAGATGCGCGATCGTTCGCGCGCGGACGGATTCTTTTTGTCAGGTTGTTTGCTTTTTTCTTTTTGCGACGCGTTACTCGCCAACCGAGACTCTAATTAAACGCAGAATGCGACTTTTGATTCGACTCGGAAAGCGTTGCTGCGCGCCAAGACGAAGGTTTATTTCAATTATGTGCTTGCGCTAATGTTAGATTGAACTGTTTTATTGATGTTCACTGTTCTTTAAAATTGTTTTTAATGTTTCTAGAGTGTTCAGTCTGTTCGCTGGGTTCAATGCTGTACTATAATAGAAGAGATATAATATTCTATCATATTTTTAAAAAGACGAACTTGATTCTTGCGCCCGGCTGATGGTTAAGTAGAAAGGGCGAGCAATGATCAGACACAAATTCCAATCAGCTGCCGAGGAATCCTTGCAAGCAAAATTATTCTGTAATTCTGTAAAAATATTCTAGTCTCAATGGTTCTTATATTTTCCAAACATTCAAACATCTAATCACATATTTAATAAACAAAATTTTATAAGATATAGTAAAGGCCAAAAATTGTTCACGACGAATTGGAAAATTACTGAAACATTTTAAGATTTGTAATTCCAATGATTCTACGCTTCGTATTCCACGGCTAATCCGAAATTAATACGAAACTAATCTACGATTGATCTACAGGTAATCGAAATATAATCTCGGTGCAATCTAAATTTAATTTGCAATTAGGCTGCTGGTAAACGGAGTAGGCCAATGATAGACCTGTTTTTCGCAGATCGTTATCCGGTTCGTTCAATCGGGTTACACAATAACGATACTTAACGAATCATTGTCAATTTCCTGCGAGCGAGCGATACCGCGGCCGAATAATCAAAATTACCCGGCAATCGCAGAAATGCCGTATTCGCACTTCCGCCGTGAAATTGCGGGGATCACGTGAGAGAGGCAGGTTCGACAACCTGGCTTGCGTAGAATTGCGTACACGGTCGAGTGAGCCAGCGCGGCGCGGCGTGCTCTCGCGAAGCGCGAGTAGTATGTTCCGCGTTAAGATGATTATCAAACACGTGAAACGAGGATTCGAATCGTCAAACGCGGATGGTCAGTTACCACAGATTCGCGCCGAGATACGAATCCTTCGATGAAGTAACCGCTTGTTTTCGCGTACATCCGCTCCCCTGCGGTTGCCCCGATCCTCCTCCGCATCTCGTCCTCCTCTCCTTTCCTTTCCTCTCCCTTGCGTCCTTGTATATTTTGATTGATATTTTCCCAATGTTATTTCGCAACTCGCCTCAACCTTACTACTACCGTCTACACATCTACCGCCTTCCTATACGCTCGCCGCAGACAGATCCGCAGTCGTTTTGTCCAATTTCTTGGTACAGTGGGAACGAACCCACACAGTATTCTCCGCTTCAATTTTTATTAGGGCTCGGGATAGTCACGTGACTTTTGCAGAGTCAGCAGGTCGGTAACTGCTGCATAATTTCCATTCACAGCCTTCAGACACAGATGTAAGATCCATCTTGGAACTGATCCGACAGGTCTTAGGTCTGCGACTAAACTTGTCACAATTTTTGCTTTGCCCTGAATCAAGACAAAATATAGCTCAATTTGTAGCCGGAGATATTTTCTAGCGCGCGCAACTCTCGGTTTCATCCAGAAAACTCATCCAATGGTATAGAAATGCTTGGATTCCACGGCGCGCAGATCGTCAATTTTTGGCCTATTTCTAACGCTTATATTACCAAATATCTGCATAATCTCGGCAGCTCCTGACCAGCGCGCACTAGATTGAACCTTTCTCTTTCGAATGAGCCCTTTAACAGCGACAAAATGTTCTTATTTAAGGACGAAAACTTGAAGCACGTAAAACCATATGTTGACGGTAATGTAGTCACTCTACCTTATCCCGAATCTACGGAGACCGGGCCCTTAACACTAGGTTTACGGAGCACTAAAAATAACTATTTTATGATACATTACTTTATAAAAATAACATGAATGAATTTATGAAAATTTGTAGCCATTTTTTAAATAATATATACCCAAAGAAATCAATTTGTTAAATAATTGCTCATGGATGCATTTTTACAATCTCAATATTCGCAATTTAAAAATATTAGAATCCGTCATTTTGACGGGTCCCGTAAATCTAATGTTAAGTTGGATCAAGCCTACTTCTAACGCGTATATTACCAAATATCTGCATAATCTCGACAGTTCCCGACCAGCGGACACTAGATTGAACCTTCCTCTTTCGAATGAGCCCTTTGCCAACGAAAAATATTCTCATATAAGGACGAAAAATTGAGGCACGTAAAACCATTTTTCGCCTATTTTTGTCGGTAACGTGGTCACTCTACCTTATCGCGAATCTACGAAGACCGGACCCTTAAACATGCACATTATTTTATGCTGTAGCTTATCGTATGGGAACGCACCTGCGAAGCATTCTCTGCTTCGATTGTTATTGACAACTATTGTACAGTTACTTTATACTTTTGCGTGACTTGTCATACGGGAATAAACCCAACACACTGTTATGCGTGTACAATTTTTCTTGGCACGATGCACCAAGTATTCGCATAAAATGGAACAACGAATTACGCCGTATTCTGTAAGGTACAAAAACGGAATACTTCATTCTGCAGTTCATAAAATCAAGCAACCTATAAAAATTCGCATTTTCCTGATAAATGTTCAGCTTCCATGTAAGAGAATGGAACGGTTCAGGAATGTTTCTTCGAGTATTCCTTAATTCCCGCGCTCATTCTCTGTTAATTGGATCTTCACTTTCTCGCGGCGTCGAGCACGACACCGCTTACTGATAACTGTATCACTTATGTAACATTCGTATACCCTGTCTTTCAATTTTGCACGTGTTTTGCGCTAATGGCACGGACGATTGCGAACCGCGAAACACTTTTTTCGCTAATTGGTAATAAAACGCGTGTTAGAAAAATCGCGGTGGAAGCCAGATTGAGGAAACTCCTGCGTTGCCTTGCAGTTGCAGTTGCAAGCGCACCTGCGCGAAGACGTTGAACCGTTCAGATTAGAAGCACTTCCCGGGGTCACCGGGGATTCTTTCGTGTCGCAACCGTTACGTCGTGTTCGAAAGAAAAAATTGTACACACGGTGTACGGCGTTATCCGGAGGATGCTGAAATTCCCGGGATACCTTGTCTGCGCCGCGACGAGAGCGGAAAGAATTGTTTCCCAAGAGATCGCGCTTTGAATTCTACGGAACAGTACTCGAACGAAAGATCTGTCACTTTTTGCCCGGGCGTTCGCGATGCCGTTTAATGCCTGGGAAAGTTCCTGGACTTGTTCTTCGGCTTATATGCATGTTACGCGACGTTTACAATCATGAGAAGCGGAGATAGATCTCTGCGCAATTTTCAATTCATATCCGAAAGATAAGTTTACGGCTCCCGGCGAATCAGGCCACGTAGATGGACTCTTTTTATTTTGTTTTTACGCCGGAATTTTAGCACGTTTCACAGTATAAAACTGATTGTTCGAGGATGAAATCGGAGATCAATTTTGATTACAAAATTCAATTACCATCCGGAAATGGTTGTAAATCATTTAGGAAATCGTGTAGCTTCCACTTTTCAATATTTATTATGTGACTAAAGCCGGTGTAATTTATATCATTTTATTTACTCGCTTCCAGGCTGAAGATTAATCGTCAGTCACCATTCATTTTCTCATATGCGAAGCTTCGGAAGTCTGTTAATTTACGAATTCGATGAGTATATTTACTTCCATCGAATCTTATACAATCGTGCACGCCATAAATTCGTGACTTAGGTCGATATGTGCTCTAGGAAGATTACAATTCACTAAGACCGGAGAATCCGTCCGTGGTCGAGTTCATTAAAGCGTTTCTAAAAATTCGTTCGAAACATTTAATTAGGGGAGAAAGCTAACGAAACTCGCTCGTAATTTCTCTAAGCCGTGTACACAGGATTATTCACGTACGAGCATCGATTGCAACAGAGAGGAGGGCAGTCGTGGAATCGTATCAAGATATCATAAAAATATGTAACGAGAAAGGGATCCTAATCGAAGAGAAACCAGGCGTTTCGGCATGTACATCGACGAACGGATCGATTACCCAAATCGATTTACACGCGAAATAACGCGATGCCCATAGTACTCGATCGAGGTTCCCGTTAGGAATTCTCCGCGGTCTGTTGCGAAAGATGTTTTTTTTTTTCAACATAACCGGGACGTTTACCCGGCATCCTCCGGAAAGGTATGCTGTTGATTTTGTCGATGTTGCCCGATCGATCGGCCGCGCTCGGAGACCTTATGATTCATCCGCGAGTATTGTGATCGTTGAACCTAATCGGCGCCTTTGCGTCACGGCATTGCATAACAGGCAAACGGCCGCCGGACGGAAAACGAACCGGATTGTTTACCGCAATTTCTGTTATTCCGCGAGATTTACGATCCGCCGATCTCTATCGGGGCCCCGATTGAAAATAAACTGCCGGTACAACGAAATATTGGTAGCGATCGGAACCGAACATAACAGCCAAACCGCCGCTCGTTATTCCCACGATCGGACACGGGAGGAAATAACGGGATCGTCCTCGCGATCGTTATGACGATAATGCATAAGCGTGGCCCGGTCTCACGAAATTAATCACTGCCTGTTTCCACGGTCTGCCTCACGGTGAAGGTTATCGAACCTCCGCGACCATCTTCTCTTCTCGTTAACCGAGGTGTCTACTGGTTAACGATTCTCGTTAATGTTTTCCTTTTTTTCTAATCCTTGCTAACCTCGAGTCATTCTTATCCGTTTACCGGTCGGTAGATGCTTCGCACCGTTTAATTGACAGGTGTGCCAGATCGTATTCATATCTTCTGTCTTCTGCAGTCATATGCGTTTGACCTTTTCACTCGGGTTAAATCGGATTTAATTGAGATTTATGATGATGCTATACTGGAAGCGATTCGTTGAATAATTTAAGGTTATGATGACATCACTGTTACTGTTGCCTGAAGTGTGTTCGATGCTCTTGAAATAAATTCTGAAACTTTGGAAAGATTACAAAAATTGCGAGCATGTAATTTGACAATATACGTAACAAGAGATTGGTATATATTGTTGATTTCCCATGTTATTTAAAACTTTGATAGATCGTCTAGCTCCTTGAAAAATATGGAAATATGAAAACATTTATATTTATTTATTTTGAAATATATATTTTTATATCGTATATAAAATATAATGCTTGCAACTTTAAATATGTTTTGTACCTACTCCAAACTAATTAACCCTCTACGAACCCGTGTAACTTTCAGGTAATATATCGACATTTTACCAAATAATTTCAGTTTTTTTCACAAGATGACGTATACGTCTTAATTATATAATGTCCCTGAGATAACGAATAACAATATTGATGACGGATAGCAGCACCATCAACCTGAAATATCAAAGTATATGCCTTGCGAGTTGTCTACAGATAGAAATCAACGGAAGAAAATTCGACCCATAGAGGGTTAACCGTTTCCACGATTTTTTAAAATACTAAGCATATTTCCATATGTTTATATGTTATATAAAATATCAAAAGTTGCAAGCATCTGTCTACATAGCACACTGAAGAACATGCTCGTACAGTAGTATTTTAGGAAATCTTGGCCCGGAGTTACAAGGCACTTCGAAAAAGAGGATCGCGAACGGCGACAAAGGATCTCTATGAGAAAACGATTTGAGGAGCGTTTCGCGAGTAATAGGAGATTAAGAACGGTCGAGCAGGAGTCGAATAACGAGCAGGAGCCGCCAGGAGATCTGTCTGTATTCCGCGAAGGCACGGCCAGGAGGATGGCAAAAGAGAATCGGTCTCGCCTCGTTACAGCGGGATCGGCTTTAGTCATCGCTAACGAGCGATTAGCCGACATTGGCGAAGGAAGAAGGCTGCCGGTAACGAGGTCACGAATAAGTGCAGGAGACGACGCCGGGGCTTTCGTTATCGCGCACTCAGTCGCTAATTACATAAGCCGGTACGACAGTGAACAGCACTTTGCCGATCGGATGACAAAAAGCGAGAGTCTTATGAAATGATAAGCACAAACCGCGCGTCCGAGACCGAGAGAGAGAGAGAGAGAGAGAGAGAGAGAGCAGCCATCTTTCAAAACCCGCTCGGCCAGCAAATAAGAATCTCCTGTTCTGTATCTTCGACAAGCTTCTCGCATTACTCCACTCCCGGGATCCGCCTTTTCTTCAAATCGCTTTAAAGCGATTTCGCATTTTCGCGCGCGAAAGTCGATGCTGCGTCGGATCACGGGACGTCTCGGATAATTTCGTCGTTTTGTACACCGGAGGCTGAAACAATGTTTCAATTCTCAGACAGGTAGGGCTCGTTCGAAATTACATCAGCGAAAGAATCAAAGTACGTCGTAACCACCCCAATTACAGGAGCCAGGAAAGCTGCCTCCTGATGCAATCTTCTTCTCGTGTAACAGTAAACGGCCGAGAGTGCTTCAGTTCATTCAATTGGCCTACCGATGGACTATCCAGGAGTCCTAGCAGACGTGCCTACGCGGTGGCTCGTTCGTAATTGACAATGAGGAACATCGTAATCTCTTGTCCATTCCGTTGCGAAACCCCCGCCGAAGACAATCGGGGAGCGTGGTACAAATGACGTTACGCGAGAAAGCTGACTGTCTCTGCTAGCCTGCTCGCAGATGTTGCCAAACATCACCGAACAGACTTTTACTTACAAATTTCAATTTTCTAATCCTTCATCTCAAATATTAGTCGCAGGATCATCACGGTATTCGTTTAAAATGATATTTCCTAAAAAATCCTACATCCTCAAATATGCCCGTTTTAATGCAATAAAATCATTTCTCTCTAATGCAGTTGGCGATCGAGGTATTAAAACCATTTACAGTGAAAGTTGGTGAATTCACATAAACGGAATCAATTTTTAATGAAAGTCTACCAATACCGAGTTCTTATAATTTTTTCACCAAGTCAATGTTTGACAAGTTATATTTCCCAGCACTGTAGACAATGCTCTCTTCACGCTACGGATTGAGAAATCAATTTTTCGTGCTCAAATGATTCCATCACCCACGGTATCATAAAACATGCATCAGCTGAACTAGGTTCGAGCAATTCGAACAAGCTATACTCGAGGAAGGAAAGAGACCATGCCTAAAGAAGAAACGCTGCAACATCGACGGCAGAGATTAAATTAATTTTCTCGGCGAACGGTTCGTCGTGCCCTTCGGTGTTTTCTCTTCTAATGAACACAGCGAAAGCGTTGACACAGAAGATGCTAATGCGAATAGTAGAACGCGATTGGAGAGAGCAACCGGCTGGATTCCCAGCGAGGCAGGATTAAATGTTGAACATTTCCCTCTAACGAGAATCACCGCTAGACAGTGGACATTAACATAATCCCATCGGCTTCCGAATCAAAGGCCCATTGTCTGGCTTTACGGTCAGTCCCCCTTGGAGCCGCGGGACAACACGGCAACAAACAAGCCACCTTGCAGGCAAAGTTGCTCAACTTTCCGTTCGGGACGATCCGGCTAACGCCTGTCAGGCGGAAACTGGTCGTCCGAAGAGGCGAAATATATTGCGCAATCGGTGCAATTAAGTCGACGAGCATCTTGCGAGCGTTAAGTAATCTCGGAGAGGGACCCGGCGTAAACAGCCTCCTCCGGAATCGAGCGGAGGAAGCTAATCGTGGGATGCAGGGGGGCCTTGTGCAATTAACGTAATCAAGAGAGAGAGAGAGAGAGAGAGAGAGAGAGAGAGAGAAAATATGTTCCGTTTTTGCATCCGCACCGGCAATTATTCCGTCTTTACGCGAAGAAACGCGCTCTTCCTGTGCGAAAGCTCGGCTTTCGCGGATCCGACCGGCGAAGAAGCATTTAATCGCAGACGCAGAGGGCGTGCGTGCGCGCAAGAGACCAGCCTAAATCGAAGCGCTAATCCGTCACGCTGACCTATAGATCTTTTCCACGGTAGAACGTTATTATGGCCGGTGAAACTCATGGGAAACGGACCGAGGACTCGCGCGATGCTCGAGCACGCCGCCTGTGTTTTCAAAGCTGCTCGTTCGCTTGGTTATTTATGCGCGTAACTTGGACACTAAACGGGATAGACGGCCTCCCGGGCCGTTCGATATTATGTGGCCGTTCTCATGGTTGAAAGTTTGTTACGATTTCTGAACGACGTGGAAGGTAATTAATCCGAGAACCTTCCGGGGTGCCGTATAAACACCGGTCTCGCCAGCAATTTCTGTCGTTTCGCCGAGAAATATTCGACACGTTCCTTTTTATATACGATCGTCGACGTCGGCGGGGTAAAAACGGCTCCTAAAGAGCAACTTTAACAACATATTTTATTTTAATGTCTCGAGAAATAACGGGGATCTTCCGGGGTGTCGTGTAAACCTCCGAACACCGGTCTGCTTGCGATCCAACGTCGTTTCGAGGAGAAATGTTCGACACGTTCCTTTTTATCTGCGATCATTCATGCTAGGGGTACGAAAGCGATCCTTAAAATCAATGGGAATTTTCCCGGAATGTCGCGTGAACCTTTAAAGAAGAAGAAGAAGTTTCCCGGAGAAGTACTCGATGTGTACAATTCTTCTTTGCAATTATTCGTGTCAGTGTGGTTAAACCGATTCTTAAGGAGGCGGCATTAGGATGGGTCTGAATATGTCTGAAAATGGTATGTGCGCATAGTCTAAAAGGTGATATTTCAGGCATTTTTAGAAAAAAGTTCGATCAGGATACATTAATTTTGGTTAGTTTTATACGCTCTTAAACATGGAAGGAAACAGAGTGCGTTATAGGCATTTGCAAAAGCAGCCAAAAAAACTTTAACTCTTTGATCGACATGAAAAAGTCATATTTAAAAATTTTTCGCCGAAAAACGCACGTTGAAAGACGGAGAAAGATTATGGAACAAAATGACACTTATAATAATTCAATAAACTTATATAGAAATTTAAATGTACTGCGTTTGAGTTTTCCTGGAAAACCAGCACTTTCCGGACAACCCAATTATTTATGGATATCTGAACGATCATTATGGATATCTCACAACGTTCTCCAATACTTTGGGACGAACAAGAACGGCGAAATTGCTTTGTCGGATAGAGCGTCTGCGCGGAGATCTACGGTGATCGAGAGAAAACGAAAGTCTGGGTAAGTGCAGCCCTGGCCGGTGGTTCCACGGTATCGGGAACGATACGAAAGCATCTTCAGGAAGTGTAGATAGGCGAACGCGCTATTACGCTTGCAAATGTTGCGGCTGGAATTCCCTGGTGCGCCTAGACGCGAGGCGAGGCGATTTTCTCAAGGAAACGTCGAAGCTGTTGTGCTCGCTCGACGCGGCGCGACGGCCGGTGCAGAAGCCTTCTGTATACATTACGCTTATGTTCATAATAACGCGCACAATGTTTCTCAACTGGTTTCGCGGTTGTGCCGTATGCAACATCAATGGCACTACCTTTACGTTACGATATTGCGTAACGGGGTAATATTATTACGGACCCGGCTTCCGACACTTGCACCTCCGCCGATCCAAGCACACCGGCCGCCGGTGTAACTTCATCGGCTGCGTTATTAATGTTCTAGGAGCTTAATACGACAGTAACGCGATAGCGAGAGCCTGCTATCAAAGTAAAGTAAACTATGCGCTGGTAGGCGCATGCGAATTGCCTCGCTGGGAACGAATGACAATTTAATGCAGCCAATCGACCCGTAGACCTCCATCTTCACCTTTTTCAAATCTAATTATTCTCCTTTGACAGTTTACCATATTTTTACGAATTTCTTTCTCAGCCACGCGATTCTAGGTCTGAAAATTAATATTTAACACGTTAATTGCCAGTCACATATGTCTGACAGTGATTTTTGACTAGGCTTATTTTTACTGGCACATATCCGGATGAATCGAATTCTATTAAGATCTTTAGAATTCAAAAGGGTTAAAACAGCATCCCCTATATTTAAAATTTCTAGTTTCGCTTTCATTGATTAAATTACTATGATTTTGTAAGAATCTCTGGGAATGATATTTGGCACTTAGCGCGTTAAGCTCGTGTATTAAGTGCAGCAACTATTGTAAAAAAAAAAGTGTAACTGTACGAAAGTTTCGATTTTACCGGTAAAAATCGGAGTCGCCTGTAATTATTCCGTAACGCGGAACGATATGAGAAAACTTTGACAGTTCTGTCCACGAGTTTGTTCGGTGAAAGTCCCGTCGTGCAACAGGAGAGAACAATTTCGCGCGCGCGCAACCCTCTCGCAACGGAGAAGGCGCCTAATCCTAGTCGCGCAATTCCGATTCATCCCGCTCGGTGCATCGAACGCAATGATTCACAATAGAGTTACAAGAGTTACGGCTCGATTGCCACGCATTATCCACATTCCGCGGGGCCCGATCGAAGGGAGCCGGTGGTGCTTCCTGGTGAAACGCAATACCAGATTGAAATCCGCGGACCGCGGGTACCGACGGGCCCCGCGCCGCGCCGGTGAAATCGCGATAGCGCGACCGCTTATCTGGGAACATCTATCAGTGACCCACGACCCCGGCGATTCGTCTCTCTTGTCGAACGTGCCTACATACCTTTAACTTAAACGATTCGTCGTCCCGTTCCCCATCGCGCGGTTCGCTCGAGAACGGTTTCTGTTCACGCCTAGGGCGTCTACCCTTGTGTTCGATCGGCTTTCTTGTTCCGCGTTTATACCTTAGACAATGTCGGCGAACACCTGTGTGCATTGAGTCATCACGGTTTCTTGCGGGCCTTCGGGCCACGTGTTTTTGTCGGAGACTGTCCAACGCTCGAGCACTCAATCCGATGTCTAATTGTATGGTTCGAAGAACGTATCTCACTGATCCAGTGGATCTTTTTTTAGAAGACTGCTTCCTGAATCACCCCGATCAGTTGTGGAGTTCAGTCGTGAAAAGAAATTTGGATGGACACGTTCTTCTCATTTTTATAGGGTCGTGTAAATAAGCCGCGGAACGCTGGTGAACCTGTTCGTTTTTATTGTGTTTTCAGGGAGAGAATGCACGAAGCTGCGAACAAGGAGGGCCATTAGAGGATTCCGGCGAGGTTGCGGAAACCGTGGGGCCGCAGCATCGTTACCGCACCTGTTACGTCCGGTGCACTTTTCCACGCGTAACCCGTGAACGAGCGTCGAGCGGACGTTTTCACGGCGCGGCTCGAAGGCATCCGGCACTCGTCGTCGTGGCTCGAACGGAGAAAGTTCAAGAGGAAGCGCACTAAAGCCGCGCTCGCTGCTGCATCTACCTGCAGCAGCCTCTGTGTAATTCACGTCAGGACGCGGCGCGGCGACGCGCGGGGGACGATTTCACGGTGATTCGTAACGATGCCCATAAAGGTCAAAACCCAGAAGAGCCAGGCTGCCGGCAAACGCGTTCGCCAAAAATGGTTATCTTCGGCTAGCTCCGCGCTGCACGCCGCGATTTACGATATTGATTTTCAAAACGATCGACGGTGCGGTACCGGCGCGGCGCGCGACGCGGAAGTCGCTCGCGCGATCCGAGCCTTAACTCTCGTCCGCGATGCAAAACCGCTTGCAATCGCTTAGCCCCGAGGAGACCCTTAAACGATCACCTCGTTTCTTACCGGGAATTTTAATCAGAAACCCTTAACAAGGATTTTACCCGGCAGTAATACCCGCATGCCGGAAGTAACCCCCTAGGCCGCGAGAGGTTCGCGTTACGTCGCTGCTTCTATGGGTTATTTAATGTACGAATTGTCGAAGCTTTTACGTAAATATTCTTTAGCGACTATAAATATCGACGGTAGAGGATGCGGCGGAGAACAGTCGCCCGTTGGTTGTAAAATGTTGGATGCAGTATACTCTCGTCGTCATCCAGAAACTCGGCACGCACACTCGTGAATAGACTGCGGCTCTTTATTGTTATTCTAATTGTTTGTGTGCAAGAGACAGAAGCCCAATAGGAGGTACGTTCTTAAATTCTTTTAATTTAATAAACGCATAAAATCCGAATTTTTCAGAAATTTGAGTTTCACAAAAATAATTCAAACTATTATACAGCAATTTTGATAGCATTGAAACGCCAGATTTTTCCCGTGATTACGATAAAGAAATTCAAAGAAAAAAAAAATTAATGCATTCATAGTAGAACCTCCTTTATCCGAACCAATTAACACTGAACCTCGTATATACTGTTAACCGAGCCTCTATTATACGAACCACATCGAACCGAAATCGTGACATACTTAGACGCTCAAGAAAATTATCCTTTACTGCTATAAACATACGTATTCAGAAGAAGAGCTGTTGACAGACAGCATTCATCTTGACATGAGATCGTTTACATTTCCAGAACTATCAATTTCCTGCAATTATTGCTATTTACCTCGACGACTGTTCCGCAACAGCAGCTTCAGAGCACCCCTAAGCCCGACTAGTTTGTGACGTATCAGAGCCACTCAACGGTGTCGACACCTGAAGGATTACTGGGTCGCTTTCGAGATCTTAATCTGGGAATTCCAATAAGTATTTGATGTAGCAAATAAATGCGAACGGCTGTTTGTACATCGATGGCGAAACCCGTCGACGAATTTAAGACCCTTCAGCGACGCGAAGGAATCGACGAGACCCGTTCTGGAATTCAATCTGGAAATCTCCGGCGAGAATATTCGCAGGCATAGTAACAGGTCGTTCGCGCGTTTGACTCTGGTTGCGTTAAAATAACAACCGGCGACGTCGAAGCTTTCGAGTCCGATCCCCGTCCGACATAGTAAAATCTTGCTCAACGTTCCGAACAGAAGACGGGTCCCCCTTCACATTCCAGCACGAGCATCGAAATTAATTCTCGTTACTCAGCTATAGATGCCCCGGGTAACGAGCCAGCCGGCAGACAGTTGATTAATCAAGTTTAAGTCGCATGTTGGATTATACGATAACACGTAAACTCGCTTGTCAGCCATTATTCACTATCAGGGACGCGCGCGGGCTTTAACGGCGGCGATCCTCGCGAATATTTAATATAAAGTGCATCGCGAGAATGGTTGTAGCTAGTCGTTGACCGGGCACGATTCTCCCCCCGATGAAATTTGCAAAGTTATGACAATTAGAAAGTTCATCGTTCACTCGAGATGCCCCGCGAAAGGAGTCGCTGATTCACCGAGCACACGCCGCCGCGCATCACAATGAACCGTCAGGTGGCAGGTGAAAAATCCCTGGTAAATAATCAACAGTCCGGTGAACGTCTCCAGGATCAGGGACTCGCAATTTATCATAATGTCGGCGTCACGTGGAAAGGTGCAATTTACAGGCGAGATTCGTTACGACACATGCGTACACACGTGGCTCGCTGATTTCGTTTTGATCGAGCTTGCATTCATCAAAATCAGACGTTCCGAAGGATGTTCTGTGAGTTTCAATTACCTAGATGAGCGGGCACCTCGGATCTTTTATTAATATCCCCGGTCATTTTCAATTTAGGCTGATGATAGATGCGAATTTCGATGCTTCAGTCCTCAGGCTGGACTAACGGGCTTCAAATCGTTTTTCCGATTTTCGGGACATTTTTCTCGAGAAACAGAAGCCGTTTCGTCAAGTGACTCAATTATTTGTCGTTATATTTCTCGCCCGTCCTTATAGTTGATCGCTGCTAAATAAATTAATTTAAACACGATTAACGCGTGAATGACCAAAAATTGACACGAATCGAGGTGAGTCACGCGATGACGCATTTTCGGAAGGAAGATCGTGTGCAGTTGATAATGACTCACCGAAGGCCGACGATTCGATGCAATTCAAGTGTACCGTGCGATCTTCCCGCTGATAACATTGACCAAAATTTACATTTTACAGTGCGACTCGTTAAAACATATTTCCATGTTTGGTCCTGCAAGGGTGAACCCGCAAGAGCAAATCTTGCTCCGTCTTTTTCACAGACAGAACATTCTTTTTCGAGCATCTCCGGCAAATGAAAATGAGAATTAGGGAAAGGATCTATCGATAAGGGAACCATTAATTCACCGTATCGCTGGTTTTACATCGATCCAACGATTGGGAAATTCTACCTCGTTCTTCCTATCTCGCAGACATCTCGCTATCTGAATACCAGCTTTACCTGTTGCCGGACAATTCTCGACAGAATAGATAATTTCGAAATCGAGACACGACGAGGGCGGAGTTTACCAATTTTTGTCGGCTCGTCGAACATATTAGAAATTCACTAGGAGCGGCATTTGCAATCTAATGATCACCGGTGAAAGGATGCTAGCCACAATGGGACTTGGTCATTCGGATAAAAATCATCCGATAATTTTCTACGAGCATTCTTCAAATTTGCATTCCATCTTTACTCATATGAAACTTTTTTAAAGGATACGACGTATTTCCTTCGGTCCCTGAAACTCGTAGTTAATTTACAAGTTAATACAATTATTTGTATTATTGTAGAATTATATGTAATTCAATTAGATTCCTTTTAACCAATTTTCCACCATGACAATCCTAGCGTAATAAGACTTTTCCACTATGCTTAAACCGTGTATAAATTTTGTAACAAAGCACAGAATAATAATGACGGGCATATAACAGTTTCAATGTAATTTTATGTTTTGTTAACAAATGAAGAAATTTCATTTACAGTAGAAAATCAGAATTCGTCGTTCGAATATTTTTCCATGCTGCTCATGATCTATTGTACAAGAAGGTGACCATTTCGCGTACAATAGAAATAGAAAATCATCCACTGTATCCAACTTCCATCTTTAAAAATTCTTCAAAAATCGACACACGTTTCTAACATGTTTGGCGACGTTTCTATGGTTGATAAAGCGTAGCATGAAGCATATCCGAGCCGCTGGAGCGGCTTGGCCTCCATCGTTGTCGAACGAATTATCGTACGAAACGGTCGGAGCGCGGCACGACCATTATCGTCGGTAACGAGCCACCGTAATTTTGTCCGGTCAATTAAAAAAGTGTTAGGAGCAGATAAACCCGCGAAACGATAGGCCGTTTCCCATAGAGCCGAACTGCCGTGAGAGTGGCTCGTAGCTCAGGCTAGGCGTATATCTGGCTCGGCCGAAGAGGCGTTCCGCGCCGAGCACCGACGCCGATAGATTCGCCGAGATAACTCTTAATGCCGTGTTAATTATCCGTTGGTGGTTGGCAATTACTGTTGGAATAACCGAACGCCCTAAATTCCGCCGCCGCCACACTTCATGAAGAACGCGTCGACCCGGTAGAACCGGACTTGGGTGCTGATGATGCTTTATTGATCAACCTCGCTCGTTACCTTACTGCGAGACGCTCTCTGTTCGTTGTAGTCGGCCTCTCTATTAACGCTTTTTACGATTTCGTTTTTGCCCCTCGCCGCGAGCAGCGTGAACTGTTCGCTCGGTTCGGGCGAAAAGTAATCGCGATGATTCGAAGCAAAGTCATTCGCGGCGCGGTCTGCGAAGAGGTGCCGCGGATGTTGCAAGCGGACTAACGATCTCTCCAAGTTTTCCGGCGCGATCGTGCGAAACTGTCGCCACTAATCCGTTACGGATTAAATTTCTATTTGTTGCTCTGAACAATAAGAGACCTCCGAACTTCCATTAACTTCCTCTCTTTTGTGAATGTATTAATTCACTGCAAATTATCGCAATTATTCCTCATCTGAACCCACCAGTTCGTGCGTTCGCGTCTCGCACGTTTAATTTGTTTTCCCGCGAGCGTACACATTTCTGGCAATTAATGATTCGTTTAAGTGTACAAAAACGAACATCTAAGACAGCAAGATTTTCTAAAGATTCGATTTTTAATTTGTTTGTAGCAAGGAAAATTCTACGATACGAGCATTCAGCTGTATCGTTATCCACTATTTCACACAGTCGAGTTCTAATTGAGTCTCGAATCAGCTCTCCATTAGAATAAAATAACTGTGCAACGCTTTTCGAAAGTGACAATTAGAACAGCGTTTCCGCGTGCAGAGTGACATACAGCTCCTTGATCAAATTCGTAGCGGAAACAGTTTGGAGAAAGTCAATTTGTTGGTGTGATAATCGCTTTTGAGGGACAGGAAGAATAACGAGATTTGCAGTCAATTTCGTGAATAGGGTATTTCAGAACATCGCGGTAGCTGTACAGAAAAAAAACTCGCGGCGCGTGTTTAATGCGAAAATAAGGGTGAGTCGTTCGCAGATAATATTCTTTCGATGGGAGCCTAATCGACCAATTCAGGCTGTTACGCAGAAATCTGCGGTCGGAGCATTCGGCGAGATGCAGACATGCAGAAATGTTCGGTCGTAATCGGCTCTGGGTATCATCCTCAAACTATATTCTCGAGAAAAGGCGTGAAGAGAGTATCACAATTTTCTTTGCGGTGAGAATCATCATACTGCTTGTTACGAACGAAGCAAAGAATTCACTGGAATTTATACCGGTATTACTTGAAATACTTTATCGAGTTTATTGCACTGTATTAATATTGAATTGCATGTGCTAAGTAATTTTTTCAGTATGCAGTAAAGGACGTGAACAAATTTTGTTTTTGGTATTAGAATTTCTAAAACTTTTTAGTAACCTCAGAAGCCTCGGAAAAGCACAGTGAGATAATATGTGCAAATTAAATTGCAACAAGCTTCAAAAATAAAAATTTATGTAAGTGCTGAAAAGAATAATTTTCATGAAGTTTACTTCTTTGAATATTTCTAACACTTCAAGCTTCTAATCATCAATACACATTTTTAAAAATTTTTTCCAAAGCAGTTTTATAATCTTAATATTTGTAAAATAAAAAATCTAACGATTTTGTCGTGTTTAGTACCTAATTTAATTCCGGTACCAAATTCCCCGCACGCTGTGAAATTGCAAATAACCTTTTCCAGCTGATTTGAAGAGACACAAATGGATATCGAGTAAAAATTCTCAAGTCAAAAAAATAGATCTATTGTTTCGCGATAAGATAAAGATGAAATTTCCGTGGCAGCAACATCAACAAGATTACCCACGGTAATGCGGTCCGTATCGTTTCGTAATTTGTTGCGAGAAATTGATACGAGTTAGGGGGGGGGGGCGAGATAGCAGCCATAACCAGCGTTAAATTCGAGCAATAGCGAGGCCACGATGCGTCGAGCTGCACGTGATGCTGCAGTTCGTTGCAATTAAACCTCACCGGCAATTGGCGTGCCCGTCCTGTTATTACGATCAGATAATCCGAGCGTAACGTTCCACGAGAACAGGTGGATGGTTCAAGGGCACAGGCTGGCCTCTGACGCGATGCACCTTTCTGGATTCACTCGGATGCATTTTCACTTTCGTTCGAACACACCGACAGCGCGACTGCATAGCTCGGTGCGCCGGACTCTCGAGGCAGCGGGTCTGATTAAAATCGGGAGCATAAACATTTTATGAATGCAGACCGTGCTTGCTGCAAGAACCAGGATTAGTTGCTTTAATTAGCGGGATTCATCTACTGCGTTATCCAATGCAGTGGAGTAATCGATGCACTTGCGTAAATACATGTATATTGCGTTTGAATTGTTGCTTCGTACATTCTTTAGACAATTCAAAACCTCGACAATTTTATGAAATGCCCGATTGACCTTTGGATCAATTAAACTTGTGGGATATAAAAATCTTATTCTTGTGCATCGAAATACCATTGCTGAAGAAAATGGAATTTCCTGCGAACTTTTGTTTCCCAAAATTTGTCTGGAAAAGTATAAACTCGTGGCCTTTCTAAAAAATCAACTTGACAAACCGAAGGAGTATGTTCACAGATGCCAAGGACAACAAAAGACTGTTCTAAAAGTGGTACTTCCTAAAATAGTGTTCTGTGCTGAACCAACGATTCATCGTAGCATTCTAAATTAAGCGCGCGATCCTTTATCAAACGCGAATTCCCGGCGTGCTCGATTTGCTTAAAAAATGTCTCGGAATGTTCCTCGCTCAGGTTCGATATTTCACGAACCCTATCAACGTTATCTCGGCGCGGTCCCGGCTTCTAATTACAAGTTGCCATTTATAGTATAGCGCTGCTGAAAGCTGGCCTGCGCCTCGAGGAAGCATTGTCCTTTGCGGAACGGTATTAAAACAGAGGCCCGCGAGCGAACAAGAAATCGACAACGGCAGAAACAGAAACAGAAACAGAAACAGAAACAGAAACGAAAACGACCCTGGCCGGATCTCCGAGTCGTGAGCATCATCGGCCGCCATATTTCATGCACTGTTTTCGTGCGATACTTCGTTCATATTTCAGGCTTATCAACGCGTGCCCAGGGGGTAGCCGCCCCTGCGTTTCTGTCTGCTCCAACAGCCAATTATAATCGGATTTTTTCACAGGAAAGTACAGAAGTACATCGTTGTTCTTCGTTCCTCGGCGTCGTAAATAACGAGAAACACGGTGAAGAGTGTCGATGAGCATTTTTCGAGACTGTTTCTCGCTTCGAGGCGAATCCGCGGGAGGAACGATGATTCATATTTTCATATGACCTGGCCCCGTTCAAATACCTATATATAGCTTTCTGGGAGGAGCACCGCGATCATGGAATTCTTTGCACGTGCTGCTGCGTCCTCCGAACAAATCATTTCTGCTTCAAATATCTTCGGGGAACTATAAATCCATCGGCACGGCCGCACAGCTTCCAGGAATATCGGACATAGCGATCCACGGTGACGAAGAATTCGAGGATTTCTAAGGAAATCCCGTTCTCTAGATCAGACAGTACGTCATCTAGAATCTAGATCAACGTTTCTTTTTAGGCTTCATTTTTCTCATATTATTCTAAGTTAACCTTTCTGGTACACCGAGGCGGTGGTAAAAATTAATACAAGTCAGAAACAAATGTTTTAAAAATTCGTTAAAAAGGAAAGAAATATCACGTTCTTAATAAGAAAATAAAACATATAGATACAGATTTTTTGTGTACATAATTTTATGTTATAAGAGTCAGTCTAACGTGAGAAGATATTTTCAATATTTTTATTACGCCGCTTCGGCTTAATAAAGGATATTATAATTTTTATAAAATTAGCACGTGAT
This sequence comes from Halictus rubicundus, assembly GCF_050948215.1. Taxonomy (NCBI): domain Eukaryota; kingdom Metazoa; phylum Arthropoda; class Insecta; order Hymenoptera; family Halictidae; genus Halictus; species Halictus rubicundus. The sequence goes on from NC_135152.1 coordinate 9,053,517, forward strand.
AACTAGACCTTGCGGATCTTTGCGCAAAATAAAAATTTTCTACCTAAAATGCAACAGACTCGAGTGAAAACGAAATTTATTTTCTCTGTTAGTATGTTGATGAAAATAATGTAACAGTATTTTAAAATTTTTCTAATGTTTTTACTGTTTTGAAATACGCCTACCCATTTTTGTCATAAACGCATAAAATCCGCAATCTAGTGATAACACTTTCAAAGTGTCTGGCTTCTAATTAATTATGCGACGTCCAGGTCATTCGGTCATTGATTAACGTGCCCGTTTGAAGCGAACGCGTAATTCGCAATCAACGCATCACTTTCGCTCATGTTACCTAGATTTCAATCCTGCCGCTATAGTTCATGCATTCTACCGGCCGCTTTCAGCTCGCCAATAATTAAAATACCAAAAGACTGAACCGCCTATTACCGAACAGCCGTCAATTCTGCTCATTCTACGTGTTTCTGAGTGACCGGATCGGTATGATAATGACTAAGCGATTTCGCGCGATCGAACCGATCGACGGGACGATCGTGTAATCGATACCGAGCCCGTGGCGATCGAGAAAACCGCGGAAAATAACAGGAATATTTATAATAAACCCTATTATCATGATCGAATGCAACGAGTAACCACATTGTGGCAGTATATCTTACCATCTAAAAGGAACTCTCTTTTGTTCTCTAATTTCATGCTACCGCTAGATAGAATCTTTTAAGGCATCTCGCAACTATAATGCAATTATATTACCGAAAACAATGGAATTATTATTTTTTGAAGTGTACAATTGATAGACGCGTCTGCACCGAAAATAAGTAGAAACGTATAGTTACAAATTTTTCACGGATTCTTTTACGGGGAATTTGTTACGGGTTTTGACGGCAAAATAAAATTTGCGTTCGTTGCAAGAGCTACAGAGACATTTGTTTCCCTTAATAATTCTGCTAAGTTGAAAATAGTAAACGGGATTATTAAATTGTCCAAGAGCTTTTACCGCGTTGCATTTGATCTACTCATTTCTGTCAGGAATGCATGAAGTCCGCAGTCTAGTTATAAATAAACAAACGAGTATTTCTCGAACAATAAACTCCTCTTTTCTCTTTTCATAAATCCCGACGATACGGCTGTTGCTTTAACGAGATAAATGGAATCTTTGGGCGAACACAACGAGCACGAGTCGCGACTCCATCGCACGGTAAAACTTCAAAGGCGAAATACCACGGATTCTCGTTCGCCCATTCGCTGCCGGCATGATCTAAAAATCTTCGTACTAATTATGAGCGCAGATGCGTCCGCGGGCATCGTGGCACCGTGATCTAATTAAAAGGCCAGCCTTGAGCGTGCCTTTACGCTGGTCGGTACCATTTATCCGTGAATAAAAAAAGGAAAACGTACTCGTGGAACGAGGTAATCTGTTGTGCCGTGTATGTCGCTGGTAATATCCAGCGTGCTGCTAATATAACGTCAGATTTATCACTTTGGTATCAATCTTCTTACATAAAGTACTCGTACGTGCCCCAGAGGAAATTCTCTTCTCGGGAAAGTGCCATTTTTATTCGACCTATATCCACTCGACTAATCGCTGATCAACAAATCGTTTTTGCATAAATTCAGACGTTTGGTGATTAAATTACTGCTACATGAATTGCCCGATGATTTGTTCTTCTATTTGTTCTTCTTAGATTCTATCTAATTGTACTCGCTGACTAGCAAACCACGTTTGCATAAATTCAGACTTTTGTGGAATCGAATTACTGTGGCATGAATTGCTGGATGAATTTCTGATATTACTGCAAAACTGCTTAAACAATTTCGTTATTAAAAAGAAACACCTTTTTATGCAGTCACACTACTTTTCTAGAATGCATTATAACTTTTATTTCTAAATTTAATTAATACGTTAAGTGCCAAAAATCAATCCCAGAGATTCTCACAAAATCAGTGTAATTTAATTAATGTAACCGAAACTAGAAATTCAAAATGTGTTACAGGGGCTGCTGTCTTGCCCCGTCTGAATTCTAAAGATCCTAATAAAATTCGGTTTATCTGGATATGTCACAATAAAAATGAATTTCTAAACCTAGTCAAAAATCACTGTCAGTCATACATATGTGACTGACGTGGCAGTTAACGTGTTAAATAACGTTTCATTAACATGGCAGAATATTTTCCACGAAAAATTCATTTGTTAAGGCGCATGGTAGTTAGCAATTCTACATGGAAGAAAATGGTTTGAAACGTTATTTAGTCTAACAAAGAAAATCGTGTCGAGTAGATATGTAGATTAGCGTATGATGGACGGAACGGTTAAAAGGTGGCGTGAAAAACGTGCTGAATTACCTGTGGTGCACTCTCGCCGTTGCGTCGTGTTGCATCACAACATGATCTCTAAACTATAGAACACATCGTTGGAAAGGCGAGCGCAGAATGCGAAACGCAATGGACTGGGTCGAAGTGAGATCGCTGTCTAATCCGAAAATCCAGCGAGAGCCACCTGCAGACCGATTGCTAATTGAGAGGGGGGAGGGGGGGATTATGCTTTGGCCGGTCTTAACGAGCGGGCTCGGCAGATTTGCGACGCGATATCTGGTAGCGATTTAATTGAACAATTCGATGAAATAGTTCCCGTTGTCTGAACAGCATCGACGGTTCCCCCGGCTTAACGAGCGGCTGCGGGTCGTTTCGCGAAACTTTATAAAAGCGATTTAAAGGGGGAACGTTAACGGGGGAGAGAAAAAAAAGCATTCGGTGCTCTCGGTACACGGACACCCGGCCGCGTACGAATAATTATTATTGAATCATCCGGTTACACGCGATAATCTGCTGGCTGATCTCCGACCGGATTAAAACGTTGTACGGTTTTTCGAGGCGAGAGGAGAGCCGGTTCTACGGCACGATAAAAGCGTTTTAATTAAGTATTGAGCGCCGGCGCGCCGCGTTATTTATTTTCGTTCACTCCGCTGTTTCCATTATTCATTTACCCCTACGCTATTTCTTTGCCTCTCGCTCCGCGGCCGAGCCGATGCTGCCGCCATGCCGTCCCGAATATAATAACGAACGATTTTTCGTTTTAATCCCCCTAGCGAACGGACGGGATTGCTGCCCGTGTAATGGCCACAGCGTCGTGTTAATTACAAAATAGCGTTCCCCGCTTTGTTTTGCTCGTTTACCGGCTAAACGCCGCACCGCGATCCGAGTTTGTTAATACTTCCCGCTGCTTCTATCGGCGCACGCTTTCACGAGGGGAGCATCGAACGTGAGACAATGACTTTATCGCGATGAGGAGGGGAATCTTTTTTAACGTTAAAATATTATTCTGTTGCGCGTTAGTCAAATTAACGTTAAACCTACCATCGTTATTTAACAATTACAGGAATTAACACCGTTCTTGGAGATCTTCTAATTTCCCCCCTTCACCTTCACGTTTTCTGAAACTGAATGTTAAACATGTGAATCAAAAATATTCACATGAAATATTAGGGGTACCCATAAATAATCAATTATTTGCAAAGAATTTGTTTTGCCTTTAGTTCTGTACCGATCGTTGAAGAGCAAACACGTATTCTTTTACAGTTTTCGGTAAAGCAGCCTGTGTTCAAAATATTCTACAAAGTATAATTTTTTTTACAACCCAGTAATAAAATGGCGGCGTCTGTACCTTCCGAGGATCATATTCGTCATTGGATACTTTTTCATTTTCATGCTGGATTTAATGCAACGGTAATAACAAAGAAAATTAGCGATGTTTATGGAGATGTTTTGAAGGTCAACAAGTGTCAACGTTGGCTCAGAAGGTTTGCTGCTGGTAATTATGATCTCTCTGACAGGCCTCGAAGTGGAAGACCAGTTGAATTTGATAATGACACCCTAAAATCTAGTGGAAGCTGATCCAAAATTAAGTATACTAGAATTATCGAGAAGCCTCGGGTCCACACGGTCAACTATACAAAGGCACCTACACGAAATGGGAAATGCATATAGGCAAGGAATATGGGCACCGCATCAATTATCTGAGACCAACAAGAATATTCGTCGATCAATTTGCACTTCATTGCTATTCAGATTTCGTAGAGTTCCATTTCTTAACAGAATCGTTACCGGAGACGAAAAATGGTTTCTTTATGATAACATAAAGCGTTCCAAGCAATGGCTTTCTGCAAATCAAACCGCAATATCAACCCCTGAACCTAGCTTATCACTTAGAAAGGTGTTACTGTGCATGTGGTGGGATTGTCATGGCATAATTCACTTTGAGTTGTTGAAACCTGGAGAAACAGTTACTGCTGAGTTGTATTGTCAGCAGTTACAACGGCTGTATTCAGGACTATTGAAAAAGAGGGCATCTTTAGTCCACAGAAAAGGTGTAATACTGCAAATTGACAATGCCCGGCCCCGTACAGCGAAATTCACTCAGGAAAAAATCAAAGAATTGCAATGGGAAGTTTTACCGCACCCCCCGTACTCACCGGATATTGCTCCCTCTGACTATCATCTTTGCAGATCTCTGGAGCATTATTTAAGAAATAAAACATTCACCTCTGTAGAAGATGTAAGATGGCACCTTGAGTCATATTTTGCTTCACGAACCCTGGATTTCTATCAGAGGGGGATTGAAAATTTGCAGGAAAGATGGCAAACTGTCCTTGATAATGATGTAGATTATATAATAAATTAAGAAATAAAAACCTGGATTTGCTACAAAGTTTGTTTTAGATTTCAAAATAATTCATTACTTATGAGTCCCCCTAATAGAACTGTCCATCATTGCCCGGTGGCCGTGACACTCTACTCTCCGCTAAGTGTGCGCTACTGCGCATCTTCGGTACGTTTGGATCTAGCTGACGCGGGGTCGTTAACCCGGTTTGATCCGTCGGGTTCGTTAACGTCCGGCTAGTTCGGTGAGGACGGATCGATTTAATCGGTGATCGATAACGCGCGACGACCGGAGAAAGGGGGTACTGAGAGGTTTACGGCGACTTCTAAAGTTCAATAGCAACCGGCGCAGGCAAGGTTCGCCGCTATTTATTTTATAGGCGTGCTCCACTTGCCGGCCGGCCGGCCGGCCGGGCCCGGGAGAGGCCAGCCTCCATTCACCGAAAGAGAGAGGAAGGAAGCGAGGGGGCTGGCGTAGACAGAGAAAGAGCGTGCAACCGGGGGGACAGAAAGAAATCAAGGTTTACGATGCTGCACTTTAGCTGTTTCTGCATGCCACCGCGCGGCGCAGCGAAACGCGGTGTTGCACCGTGCACAGCCCCGGCCAGGCCTGGCCAGGATTTACGCGACAAGTTTCCACGGCTCACTTCGCGGATCCCATCCGCTCTGGATTCTTTGGAAAGATATCGCGCGTATAACTCTTCGTTCGGCTGCTCGAAACAACATAGATATTTTGCTCTTTTCATTTCGTGCGGTCCCGCGTATCTATACGCGCGTACGTGCATGTACATACGTATATATATATATATGCAAACCGGTTTAAATCCCCCTCAAATGAAGTTCGGATCATTTGCCAATGGAATTGCTTCGTTGCGGATCCGTTCGTTGATAATAACGCAATCTGCTCGTTTGATCCTTTTCACTTTTTTACCGCGCGCCGCATTCTTCTAGATCCCCCGGCCAACTTCTCTCTTTCTTTCGCGAACGAGCGCGCGCACGCCAAGCAAATGACAGCCGACAAAACGCAACGACCGCTTTCTATTCGTTACTTGCGCGTACGCGGACTAATTGCGCCGAACAGACTTTCCGCCAGGTCCCGCCGTGCCGTTAATAAACCGTCATTCACCTGTGCTAAGCAAGCGCAACAGGTAGACACGATTTGCACGGGTAGCGCACGCGCCACAAAAAATTATCGTTCATCTCGCGCGCGGAGCGTAAAACCCAAAATGTTAATCACTGAACTCTGTAAAGACTCCATAGATTCGGAGAACTTCATTTGCAATTAGTATTTCAGATTTGCCAGAGTGATTGCAGGCAGAACCGCGTCAGTTGCGTCTCTTCAACGCGCGGTGCATGTAGCTGTCTAGTTACGAAAAGACGTGATAGTGAAAGAAGCGAGGATTGACATAGTGGCGACATATATAGTAGAAGTGGGAGATTCCATGCAGTTTATTGGGATCCACGATAGTCGCAGGAACCTCGATGCTTGTAGGCTTTTTCAGTCCTGTTTCGTGTACTACCAAGGTTCTACTGTACTAGGCTCTGTGGTTCTTTCCGCTAGATACAGTGAGTTCTCGATATATGTCAACAACACGGGTCTTGCCAGCGTCGTGTGGGAGGAAAGGAGACATAACGGGGGACATACCCGAGCCGTGTTATGTTTACACTTCTTGGCGTCCGAAGCCTCTCGGTATACTCCGCGACGTTTATCATCCAGACCTTGGCGACATATATAGAGAAATCACTGTAAATACTCTGCGGCAGTTGCTAGGAGAAGGAATTGAATAGAAATTTATTTCTTCTCTTAATAGTCGTAATAAATCGAGTTTGAGATAATCCCTCTAGAGGGTAAACCCTCTAAAAAATAATAGTTAAAATAATTGCTATGACAGATCTTACGTACTCGGTTTCAGATTTCATTAGACCAATTGCCGTGATTTTATCAGTGAAACTACTTTCGCTGAAACACCGAACGTACACTTACGTACAAGTTTCCGAGAGTGCTTGGCGCGATCGATCACGATAGATCATAGAGCCCTCTAATTGTCGACCAGAGGGTCCAGCGCTTAACGTCTAAGGGCCGATCGATCTCGGCGAGGAATGCCCTCGCGATGTCGGGGACCGATATATCGATAGGTCAACGAAAGGTCCCTTATTAAAGCACGGGCAAAATGACCGGGTCTCGTCTTTGAGGATGCGAGAGCCGCTTGTCAGCTTATTGTGGCGCGGGGCGAACTAACTCAGCCATCCATTTATCGGCCTCCCATCAAGATAACAAGATTTGCTTTTTTTTTTTGTCATCGTCGTCTTCTTCTTCTTCTTCGTTAACAACGCTCATGAGGACGGTGCACGATCGACGGACAAGACCCTTCATTATGGCCCTACGTAATTAAGCTTTGTACACGGGGAAAAATGTTCTCCTTTGCTTGGTCAGCAATCAACCCCCGCCATTATTATACCGGCGGAAGCACGAAAACCCAGCGAAAATGAGATGATGATCGTGACCCGCGGCTCGGCGTCCCTCCGCCTTCGATCACAGTAATCGCGCGATACCGATCATTTTTGCAGCTTCGTGCGCGCCGACAAATGGACCGCTGTGTTTCACAAATTTGCCGGTGGGTTTTGCGGAAATTGCAGAACGAGTATCAAATTGCCGAATAAGTTTAAACCTCTGCGGTGGTAGTAAAAAGATTCTTGTTCTCGAAAAATACCAAACTTTTCATGAAATATGATATTCTTTCTGTTACCGAATTGTTGTATTTACCTCTGCAGTAGTCTTGGTCCACGGGAAAAGTCGGTTCGTTCAAGCGATGAAAAGTGAAAAAGTAAAAATTCCTCGTAAAAACAGTGAGCGAAGCGTAAAAATTCTACGACTACACACGTCAGAGCAACTACAACAAAAAGCATAAACTCGTTACAACACCATCGCCCGACCCATCTCGAAGAATCACGGAGCCCTCCCGAAGAAAGGGCTCTCCCCCGAGACAAAAGGGTTAGGTAAAACGAAGAGGTCGGCGGATAATCACCGAATCGTCCGTAATGGTCGGCTCGCGGGTTCCTAATTGCGAGCAGGCTGCCGTGCAATCCGGCGCGTCATTGGTTGTCCATTAAGGCCGGACGGGGACTTTAATCACGAGGACAAATTGAAAGATCGATCGATTGTTTCCCAGGCAAAAAGTAGTTTACATTGAAATTGAGTAGCCGCCGAGGGGAAAGGCTGAGGAGGAATCCCGGGACGGTCCCACGGAGAGGTCTCTGGGTTTGAGTCGCTTCGAAGTCTCAGCACTAGGCGAGAGTAGGCGTTGGACGGTCCGGTGTCCCTGGGAGGACGCAATTCATTTTGCATCGATAATGCTCGTGGAATTCAGTCCGGGAGAGCGAGAGAGAGAGAGAGGGGGGGACGGCCTTTTTGCCCACCTACTATCATTAGCCTAATCGAATCATCGTGGCTGTGCGATCCGGCGGGGAAACCGTGAACGAGTTTCTCACGGGCGGAATGTTAGAAGCGGCGCGCAGCGCGGCGCGGCGCTGCGCGGCTCGTAATATGCGCTACACGGTGTTCGCGTGTGCACGCGAACCGCCGCGAAACGCACCATTTACTTAACTAAGTTGTGCCCAGTTGCCGATAAGTGCGAACGCCATGCCAGTTTCGTATTGCTGGTTTTATTGCGGGTCGCAACAAGGACGCGCGCGGAGTCGCAACAATTTACGATGGCGGGACCCTGTTGACCGCGTGCACACGTTCCCGTCCCCACAGGCAGCCGGTAAACAAAAGCGGCGCTACGATTAATCGTTCCTGGTCGTTGCGTCCGCTGACACGCGAATTTCGCGTCTTTTCTTTCTGCGAAAGTCGTCGGTCCTGTTTGCCGCGGAGATTGATGTTGTTAGCCCCTCTCGCACGCTCCTGCGAAACCAGCCTCGAGCCGCTCATTACGGGATCTGTTATCTTTTCCATCATGATCGAACGAATTCTGCACCGCTCGTGGCTCCATGCTCGAAACGAATGTGTCAATTTGCCGCGCTATCTCACCTTTGCATCGTGATTGAACGAATTGTGTTTTGCGCATAGTTTCATATATCGAACGAACGAGTCGAATGGTAGCGAAATCGATGCGGTATTAAATGGTTTTCGTGCGAAGGATGCGAGTTGCTTAATAACGTACTTTTCACTTTAGAAGTAAAAATATTTTGATATTGTGGGTCAAGACGGACCCAGGCACAGCTGTCGGAGGGTCCATAGAAGGAATTCTGTACGGTGCAGATATACAAAAGAATGTATCGAAGGTATAGTATGTCACACTGACGCGTTTATGCGCCGAAGAGTAAGAGTAATTTCTCGATTCTCGCTACCGAGTCAATTAACTTGTCGCTCGAAGCGCGCGACGCCAATAAATCAAGAATCTGATCGAATTATAGGCGGTAAGTGTTATGTTTCGCGTCGTGTACACCGACGATGACGAGTTACGAAAGTTACGAGCAGCCAGCGGCCCGACTATATCCGTCACAATCGCCTCGTAAAAAGTTTAATCGCGTAAAGACACGTACAAAGGCGCGAATCAGCTTTCCTGTCACGGCGCGCAAAGCGGCGGCGTGCCGTGAACTCGCCGCGATTTATTTTCGTTTTCGCGATGCGCGTTCGGCCATTAACATCGGCCTTTCTCTTCTGAACCCGTCACTCGCGACCGATTGTTCGATATTTCACTCTCGCGAACGTTTCATCAATTTTCCTTCGCCTATCGTTAACCCCCTTACACTCCTCGGATAAAAATTCGCTCATTTTCTGTTCCAGATACTCTACAATATTTTATTTCTCTACTATTTAAAACTTGAGATTACTAGTGAAATATAATTGGTCGAATCGAAGTACAATTAAACTGGATTTTTAAGAATTTTCCGATCATTAAATATTAAAAAAATATCGCGAAATTTTGTTCGAACTTAAAATCGAACCAGCGCACGGTAGGCTTTGAATTGCAATAAAATTCGCGCACGGAATACTAAAAAATAATAACATCCGTGATTAGGACATCGCTTTTAATCCCACCGGGCAACCGGAAGCGGCGAAAGCATTGGACTGGTAGGTTGTAAAAATATAAGGACAGCATCGAACGATAAAGCGTGCTATTAGCCAATTTATCAGACAAGCGGGATACATAACCTCGCGAAATTTATGTTGAATAAATCTCGGGGTTTCATCGTGCGGCGATTTTTAAACCGGTCGTCGGAATAGACTCGGCGAAGATGGGAGTTTAAATTTCCATTTGAAACGAGAAAACGAGATCATCAGCATCGTAACCTACGGCCTTCGCCTCGTTATATTTCTCTCTGGCATTGTTAACCGAGATTTACGCTCCTCCGTAGCAGTAAACCATTCGCGGAGCAATTTCTTGGCACTCGGACTGATTGACCACCTTGCGAATGGCCGCACGCGAGCACTGGCCCCAGGGATTAACATGTTTTCCAGTGCGACGCGATTCCGACTGCGAACGTCCTCCGTTCCGGCTTAAACTGACTTTGATGTCATTATCTCTCGCGATTTTCGATTTATTTCCTGTACATTTATACGGTTTCTCTGCTTTGCGCTTCTAAAACGATTATTTGAGAACCGACTCAGATCTATGTCGTCTTTAAATGACCAAAAAAAAAAGAGACCGACATGTCAGTGTCCAGTTAACACTATTAACACCTCCATCTGCCATAACGATTGAAAATTAAAGAAATTTTCCACCGGTATTGCAACAAACAGAAATAGAAATTTATTTTCTTTCTTAATACGTTTAATAGGCTGAAAATAATATAACAGTATCTAAAAATTCTTCCAATGTTTTTACTGTTTTAAATTACGCCTACTCATTTTTGTCATAAATGCATAAAATCCGCTGTCTACTAATAAGTCATTGAAAATGTTTCAAAGTATCTATTCTTTTACTCACTGAAATTATTCTGTAGCGAAATTAATGATATTAGCACTGTAAACGGTTGATTTGTCTATCTAGTATTAACGATCGAATGTATATTACGTAACTGTAGCAATCATTCAATGTGTAATTTCTTTTCAGACATGTAAAAAGTAGTGGTCGAATAATCACCGAAAAATATTCGTGTACACCGACGAATGTGACGCTCCTAAAATCAGAATTAGGCGGGATAATTTTACCAAGTAATGAAAGATTAATGATTCTCAGGATTACATGCATGACAGGATTCTCAGTTAAATTATTCAGCAAGCCAATTCAAAATGAATTTTACGTCTAGGTCGTGTCCAGTCTATTGAACCCAGGTCAAGCCAAAGTATCACTAGGAAGAGTAGAAAAATGAAGATTTTAAAAATAACGATGCTTAAATCGATGCATTCAAGCTTATCGAAGTGATCAAGGAGAAGAAGAATTTTCAGCTGGGTTCCCATTTCTCGCACTTGATGTGGAAATTTCTATTTTGCATAAAGATCCTTAGTCCGCCTATCCCTAACGACTCCATGGGAAAAAATCGCGATTTCCATGCCGTTGTCAGTCGATTAGAATCCCCAGGACCGATCGTTAGCAAACGTTACGGTGCCGGAGCTCCACGATCGATCGCGTGCAGCCGTGGACGCGAAATACATTAGTGCTTCCCGGGAGCGTAGCGTAATCAATGATCACAATACGATTATGGTTGCGTCAAGATCCGTCGCGAGATCGTAACGAGTCTCGCTCGTTGCTGGATCTCGTTGCCGCGTCGGGAAGGGGGACAGTTAATAAGAATAACAGTGAGTAACGTTTCTCGTAAAACCGTCGACCCGGCAGGTGAGCGCCTATGAGTTTCCTTACATAACGCGATCGGAGATACAAATGTGTACGTCGCGGGTGTGTCGCGAATCCATTGCCGAGTGATTCAGTGACTTCGCGGTATATTTGTCCGCGCCGGGACCGTTTCGTGAATGGCGAACCCGCCGAGCGTACAACGTATTTAACGCTTCGTGCCCGGCGATACCGCCTGCCTTGCCGCGCATTCAAATCACCGGAGCGTCGCTACTATCAATCCTACGCTCGCGACTTTCTTTCGTGCAAACCAACTGACTCTTTCTAGCTTCTCTACCCAGTCCCCTGAACACTACAAAACACCCTTCCTACCCCTACTTTTCTTTATGCTTCCCCTATTTATTTTAGAACGTCATTTTCCATGGTATTTTAATCCCATGTATTCTTGAAATTGACACATTAGATTTCTACAGTAGAAACTAACAGGTTTCTCCCTTTCTCCCTTTTCTACCAGGTCCCCCGAATACCACAAAATACACTTCCCACCCCTAATTTTCTTTATAACTTCACTATTTATTTTAGAACGTCATTTGCCACGGTATTTCAATCTCATGTATTCTTGAAATTGAAACACTAGATTCCTACAGAACAGGTTTCTCCCTTTCTCTCTTTTCTACCAGATCCTCCGAATACCACAAAATACCCTTCCCACCCCTAATTTCCTTCATAACTTCACTATTTATTTTAGAACGTTATTTGCCACGGTATTTTAATCTCATGTATTCTTGAAAGTGAAACATTAGATTTCTACAGTAGAAACTAACAGGTTTCTCCCTTTTCTACCACGTCCCCCGAATACTACTAAACACCGTTTACAAAATACAATTTTTAGTTAGCTATTAGTATACAACAGAGAAAAAGATAAAATATTACGAGAAAATATTCACTAATATTGAAAGAAGAAATGTAACTTTCGAGGGCGAAATAGAAATTTTACAAATTACCATAAGAAGTCATGAATGTTAAAAAGTTTGCTCATTAGAGAATACATAAAAGCAAACAAACTCAAAAGAAACATATGTCAATATTCAAAAAGTCTTACTACATGTCGTTCCCAATCCTTCAGCACATACCTGCAACAAAAAGACATTTCTCCATAAATGCCTATAAATAACTGAAACAAACAATTCCAAACAATTTCCAAATAATTCTGAACAAAGTAGCACCCATTAACAGAATTTTCCTTAATTTCCTGGTGTACTTTTGAACTTTTTCCCCTCGCGTTTGTTCACGTCGTGCATCCGCACGACATAATCGAACAAGAATAAAAGACTTTTACTTTCGACTCTGAGTCACGTCTCTTCGAAAGAGCATAATCGATAATTAATTCACGACACACCCCGTACAAAGCACATTCGCAACCGATCGTTTCCGTGTCGGCCGCAATAATTCCTTTCATCCACTTTCAGACACGCTTCATATACAAAATTCCCCGGCCGTGTTGAACGTCGCTTTCCTCTTGACGATTTTTTTTTCTGTTTGCGCACGTTGTAGACATTGTCTTCGAGCACACCCACGCGGTTGTACGTTCCGTCATGGGACCACGGACGCGTATTTCCCTTCGATAAGAATGTAAATGCTAGTGATGTAACGTAACACGCGAAGTTTACACGGACGGCCTAGAATCTCTTGCGCGACTCGGTGATTTACGGAGTCCAACGTTTACGAACCGTTTTATGTACGATCGCCGTACGGTTGCAAAACGCGGGGTGCTCCGTGACCCCCGTTCAATATGAACGTTCACCTTCCACGAAAGACGCGGGATGTTGATGAACGATTAAAATTTTATGCCGGCGAGTCGTTATTTACAACGGGAATCTGTTGTAACTCGCCATAATTCCTTACAATAAAACGAATCTCATGAAACATGATCGTTGTACACGGCGGATTTTACGCTCGAGTGTTTGCCAAACGAAATCACATGCAAATTTTGCACAAACTCGAATCAAATGTTTTATGTTCTGATGTAACCATTAACAGGAGGAAACAAATATTTCCATAATCTGACACTTCTTTGGACTGATCAGGTCGTTCCATAAGGAACAAGGAAGTTGTAATGTCAAGGGCATTTTTATTTGTGGACATATTGTTTAGTTCTAATACATTTAAACTGGAGAACAAGGAAGACAAAAATTGAAAGATCTGTTGAAGCCTTGTTCTCGCAACATAATTTCTGAGACAAATATATGATAGTAAAACAATTTTTAAAATTATATGGAACTATTAATGGTGGTAATTTAGAGGACATCCTTTTCGAGCCATGGATGACTCGTTGCTCACCCACTATCGCGTCAATCGAACATAAAAATAGAATTGCATTTGTCAAAAAAGCTCCAATTGAGTATAGACGGCCTTGATAGCATTGTTCGATAATGAAATGCTAAAGTGCGTTTCATCAACGATGCACGTTCACGCATCGCAATGTAAATCTCAGGTTTCATTAACTGTCCGTTTATTCCGCCAGGAATGGTTAGCAAAAATGGCGTGCCGTTGCAAAAGGCCGGACACATTGAATACTTTTTCAAATAGCTGATGCTTGTAATTGATTCGCAGGCGGAAGGAAGAACAAAAGATCGTGTTTCTTGTCGCGCGAAAAATTATCCGTGAAGCTGTAATACGCCGCGTTACGAGGCAGTATGCGATAAGCAGGGAACCTTTATACATTTTAATGAGCAGGTCATAAATTGTTAGCTTCGGAGCCCGCGTTCGGCTTTTTTCGAACCTTATAGAGCCATCCGCAAGGTCGACGAGGCTTTCTTTGTTCGTCATTGATGCCCGTACAGGGTTGCAGAACGTATTAGCGCGTGAATAACTTGCTATTGACGCGTCGCGACGCGACACGGACGATCCCGCCGCGAAAACAATGCCGATAACATTACGGGTGATGCCACGGACGTCCTTGGATGCCATTATTGTATCACAATGCTAATTTCAATTGCGAACGCCCACGCAAATTTGCCCGAGCGAAGAAAGTTTCCTCGAACGAGGTATGCAAACCTGCGTCGAGAAAAATCAATTTAAATTTTATTCAGGCGATCGTCCTTTGTTTAATTACATCTTCAACGATGCCGGATTGGAACAATGAAACCAAAAATCACTTCCACAAATTAACACTTTGACTGCCAAACTAGAAACCTCACAAATTCCATGAAATCAAGGTAAGTTAGTTAATGAAATAATAATTGAAAAAATTAAATGTATGATATCGAGTAGTCCTCCAACTTTCTTGCATTTTACGGATCCTAATCACATTTGGTACAATGAATGTATTAACGTAAAAATTCATTTTAAAACCTGGACAAATAATTCCGTTACCCACATATGGGTGACATGGCAGTCAAAGTGTTAACACAGTGACTGCAATTTAGTTTTGCATCGATCTAATACATAATTTACTACGTAATTATCACAAACTTATCATTATCGAAACAATTTTAACACTTTCACGTCACAAACAAATTATAAATCGATGCAGCGTGCCGAATCTGAACTTGAAACTCATTATGAGTCTAACACGGCATTGATTAAAATGATATTGCACAGTGTACGATAAGGTAATTTATTACTGTCGCGAAAAGTATCATGGTTCTACAGTTTCAGGCTCGGGCGGCAGGATAGTGATTAGAATTCTTCAGGAATTGAGAAATGGCAAAATATTTAGCGAGCTGACAGTTAATAACCGAGCCGCGGTAGATCCGAGTAAAATGTTTTAATACATTAGTCTCTGTCTACACTTGGCTAATGCATAACGCATGGTATATAACTTTGACCTGTCCGCGGTATATTGTTTCCCCGTACCGTATCGCTGGTGTCTTTTGAAAAATGGTCGCGCGCTCCGCCTTTCTACGACACGAGCTGCGAAAGGAACTATTCGCGACAATAGCCGCATTCGTATTCCCTGGAAGAGTATCGGGTGCGCGCACAGAAATGGCCGGGCCGAACACCTTGGCACGAATGTAGCCACTCTGGATTACCAACAGGTGCGTGCTCTAGCCGAACAATGCGAACCATCGATACGCAATCTAATCTGTTTCTCGCCCACTGGTTCAACAAACTCTCGATCCATTCGATACTTTTTCGAACAGAACCGTCGCGAAACTTCTATTCGTCGAATCGCCTAGATTCCACGTCCGGTTTACACGTCACTAAACTGTGGATTTTTATATAAAATAAAAATGATCTGCATCAATTGCAAGAAACAAGTTGAAAGTGTTATACTGACAGACTACAAATTTTTAAATCTTTTTAAATCTTTTTTTTTTCTATTTACAACCTCCCATTTTCGCGATAAACGCATAAAATCCACAGTCTACCGAATTCTTTATTACCCGAATGTGTTTCACATTTAAATAATTCAGTACAGGGTGGTCCATACGCAGCGCAATTGATTGTACGAATTAATAGGAACATCTTCCTGATTAATTCGGTACTTTAGTCAACAGAAATAAAACTAAGCCGTTAATTACCATAAATGCTGCACTAAACTGTTCCGAACCATTCTCCAGCTTTTCCCATAAACTGTATACTTCTAAGTACATGTGCTCGAAAAATAGAAGCAAGAGACAGCGTCTTGCAGTGAGTAGAACGGTCACGAAAGCCGTTCGAACGGCCAAGGATGATTCTCCAAGTGGCATATCGTAGATCGAGCCGTTCCCTCGTCGCCGCGGCGCGGTGGATCGCAACAACACCGATCGCATCGAAGCGGCGATTAGGTGTGCGTAAAAACCATTTTCGGAGAGGCGGCGAGAACAAAAATAACGATCAGTGTCGTCACTGGTTGCCACCCCGCGGCCTCGCCGGCGACTTTATACGGTTTGCGATAGAGAAAAGAGAGCTCCGCGATCGAGAGTAAATCATGGCCTCGTTCGCCGGGTATTCGAAACGCGTAGGCACGCGACGAGTTTGGAAACGGCACAATTATCGCCGGCAGAGGCTCGAGATTACGTTATTTCCGAAGAGACTCGAACGGTGGCCGCTAACCGTAACAACGATCCCATCTTTTCCTGATTCAATCAGCGCACCCGATATCGCCTTTGCTTTCCATTGTTCTCGACTGTTACGTTGTGCTCCAGATATCCCGGCGTCCTTTGGACACTCTTAAACGGCACGCAACGATTTTGCAACAGCACGTATATGTGTTTTCTTGTATTTTCTGGTAAAAACCACGCAATGAAACTATTAGGGGGACTCATAAGTAATGAATTATTTTGAAATCTAAAACAAACTTTGTAGTAAATTCAGGTTTTTATTTCGTAATTTATTATATAATCTCCACCATTATCAAGGACAGTTTGCCATCTTTCCTGCAAACTTTCAATCCACCTCTGATAGAAATCCATGGTTCGTGAAGCAAAATATGATTCAAGGTGCCTCCTTACATCTTCTACAGAGGTGAATGTTTTATTTCTTAAATAATGCTCCAGAGATCTGAAAAGATGATAGTCAGAAGGAGCAATATCCGGTGAGTACGGGGGTTGCGGTGAAACTTCCCATTGCAATTCTTTCATTTTTTCCTGAGCGAGTTTCGCTGTATGAGGCCGGGCGTTGGCAATTTGCAGTATTACACCTTTTCTGTGGACTAAAGATGCCCTCTTTTTTAATAGTTCTGAATACAGCCGTTGTAATTGCTGATAATACAACTCAGCAGTAACTGTTTCTCCAGGTTTCAAAAACTCAAAGTGAATTATGCCACGACAGTCCCACCACATGCACAGTAACACCTTTCTAAGCGATAAGCTAGGTTTAGGGGTTGATATTGCGGTTTGATTTGCAGAAAGCCATTGCTTGGAACGCTTTATGTTATCATGAAGAAACCATTTTTCGTCTCCGGTAACGATTCTGTTAAGAAATGGAACTCTACGAAATCTGAATAGCAATGAAGTGCAAATTGATCGACGAATATTCTCGTTGGTCTCAGATAATTGATGCGGTACCCCATATTCCTTGCCTATATGCCTTTCCCATTTCGTGTAGGTGCCTTTGTATAGTTGACCGTGTGGACCCGAGGCTTCTCGATATTTTTTGTATACTTAATTTTGGATCAGCTTCCACTAGAGATTTTAGGGTGTCATTATCAAATTCAACTGGACGTCCACTTCGAGGCCTGTCAGAGAGATCATAATCACCAGCAGCAAACCTCCTGAACCAACGTTGACACTTGTTGACCTTCGATGCATCTCCATAAACATTGCAAGTTTTCTTGGTTGTTACCGTTACCATTAAATCCCGCATGAAAATGAAAAAGTATGCAATGATGAATATGATCTTCGGAAGAATATGATCTTATGGTCGCCGTCATTTTATTACAGGGTTGTAAAAAAAAATTATACTTTTTAGAATATTTTGAACACAGGCTGCTTTACCGAAAACTGTAAAAGAATACGTGTTTCCTCTTCAACGATCGGTACAGAACTAAAGGCAAAACAAATTCTTTGGAAATAATTGATTACTTATGGGTACCCCTAATATATCTCTAACGCTAATGAAAACACGAATGTTTACAACCGATCGCACGAAGGACCTTTGAGCCGCCGTTCACAATGTTCCGATCATCCTCGAGTACAGCGTACCGGAGCAGTTTATTTTCAAGATGGCGCGCGTGGGCGTAAGTTATTCACCGCAGACGTTAATTGCGCTCATCCGTGAACGCATTAACGGCACACGCAACGTTCAACGGCTCGAAGACGGTCGATTCACGTAATCTCTCCTGCAGCCCATCGTCTCGGTTCTGTCGTCACGCTCCAGTTTCGATAACTCCGAAGGTGGACGCTGATCGTTCGTAATTGCCTTTACAGTTAATTACGTTAGCCCGCGCGTGCCTTACGACCCGCTCGCGGGTGCAAGAATGCAGTTCGGCCGGGTTGCGACACGATCGTGTGCGACCTTGCTCAAATTGTTCCAGTAGAACCTCGCTTATACGGACCAATTAATGCTAAACCTCACATTATATGTACTATTCGCCAAGCTTCTATTATCCGAACTACAGCCCAACGTATAGTTATACGAACGTGTATTCTTAAGTACATACAACCTGGATTTTTATGCATTTATGATAAGAATAGTGTAAAGATCGAGAGCACTTCGGAATATGTATTGCATTATTTTCTTATTATTGAAAGAATGAAATTTTTATTTGACTCTTGTTTTTCGCAATTAGCGGAGAAAATTGTTATTTTCCATAAAGATTCGCAGTCTACGTGTGACCGAGCTTCATGGCACCGATTTGAACACAGGTGAAGGAAACTCGGACTGTTCCGAACGTATCGGAACAATTAAGAGCCGGAAGGTGGGGGAAGTTGGTCAGCCTTTATTGCCCGAACGACCTTGTACCCCGACGTGTTCGGATAAACGAGGTTATACTGTACATACTCTGCGAACGATCCGTTCGATTGTGATTTCGACGCGTGGGGTCGGCGCACGTGTCACGATAGAAGGTCTTACGTTGTTGCGGTTTCGATGAAACCAACGAGGAAAACTTTCGGTCAAAACTTGAATTTCGATTTCGCCGAAATTTTGCATACACTTAGATATCCGTTCGCTGTGTGAGATCATTTCAGTTGACTCATGTTTCATTAATATTTATGTTTGTTTTTCGGTCAGCCTAATATTATATTTATGAGTTCATTCCAAGGAACATTTTTTGATATTTTTTTACATTAAATTTTCGACGTTCGACTAACTATATTTAAACCATTCTGATTTCGAAACCCCGCGTCGTTGAACAGGAATCGGCTGACGCGTTTGATCATAACCAACCGATTCTACTTCTTGTGAGCGCTAACTCACGAAAAAATGTTACTCAATTATTATCTAGAATTAATCCCCAAGCTCGCTCGTAGTTGTCATTTGGTTCCTGTTCACCTAACGGCGTACGCCTCGTATTACACGCTTCAGACAGCGAATAAAATACGTGAGTTTCACCGAAATATATGCATTAAGTCTTGATATAAATTGAATAAGAAACCTCGGGCATCCGCGCAGAATTTTTCGCGCAGCGTGATTTAGTAACTATGAGGATCAAGCCCGGTTTGCAGCCTGGAGGCAGAGATCGTTAACATCGGCCGAAGCGCAGTACCTAACCCAGATCGGTATCCTCGAACAATGATACTGCACGGCGCGGTGCACGAGGAGATCGGATACACGCGCGCTTCCAGAAATAATTTCCATGCGATCGTCGAATACCAATAATTCACGGACGGTTTCCTCGGGCCATCTTTCGACGCATCGGGGAAATACGCGCGCGGCTCGGTCGAGGCCGATCGTCGTTGCTCAAAGTGTCGTCGCCATCAAATTAACATACGAAATCCAGTCGGCCGTAGCCGCGTATATCTCGTTTAATGGCCGGCAGTAGTATTACTCGCGAGCAGAAACGGCCCCGGTACATCACACGCCCAGTTGTCTCGACACTGTGCCGTTGTTTGCGCACGTCGAAACTCGATACTCGACACGGTTCGACACCGTGTGCCGATCGATCGAATACGGAACCGGGGGTGGCGGAGGAGAGCGAGAGACGGGACGTGAAAAAAGATACACGAACGGGGGATTAACAATCCCGAACATTGCGCGCCGCCGAGTATATCGAGAAAACAAACCCCTGAGAAAAGGTACGAGACCGCGTCTTGCCTCGCGAGTCTCACGGCGATTGGCCGTTTCGCGATTATGTAACTGGAAAACGCGTGAGACGATGAAAACGGAGATCCGCGGGGATACGATCTTGGGAAGCGCGCCAGCGGGAAATTATACGTTCAGTTTTCTTTTTTTTTTTTTTCTCGAACGATCCCACTTCCCTGCCCCGGATGGTTAACGGGGTATTCTGATTTTCTGAACTTTTAGGAATTTTTTTAAAGAAAACTACTGAACCTTTTGCATTGGTATTTTGCGTACACATTTATTGGTATTTAAAGTACGTCTGTGATTTTTTTCAAGTAACAATAATAAAAATTACGTGAGTTATATATGTTTTTATAGGGTGCGTTTCGAAAAACATGGGTCGACGGTCGC
Source organism: Halictus rubicundus (assembly GCF_050948215.1). Lineage (NCBI taxonomy): Eukaryota > Metazoa > Arthropoda > Insecta > Hymenoptera > Halictidae > Halictus > Halictus rubicundus. The sequence continues at coordinate 9,073,964 of NC_135152.1, forward strand.
TAAGATTTCAGTCTGTCTACTGATCGGAAACAATAAAGTTGTTTGTTAATCAATATGAATATAGTTATGTCCCGAACTAAAAGATACTAAAAATCGTGGGTATTTAGAAAATGGCGGTATTTCAAAGTCTAATTGCCGATCTTTTTTAATTTTTCGGCCTTCACAACACGATAAAAAAAAAAATATGAGGAAAATGGTTGGATTTAAACAAATTCGGTACGTGCGATAACAGAGTGGGTGTGTTAAAAGATTCTCTCAAAATGTCAAGCCAATCCATCAAGCGGAACTTGAGATGTCGTGACAATCGTTTCGAAAAAGGTGGTTTCTAGATAAACGTGCTTAAAGATTCAACTATAAATATCTCGCAACGCGGAAAAATAGGTGCCCGAAATCTCGGAGACGCATTCACCTTGGAAAGATTTGTGACCATAAGATGTCCCCTTTTGGGAAATGATTGTGTGCGAAAATGCACACGGGACACCCTGTATTGCCATCGGAGAATACACAGGAATCCAATAAATCCTTCCTTCTTCTTCTTCTAAGAAATTCTGAATGCCGAGGAAGTTCTAATCACTGCACTCGTAAATTAAATCGTAGTTCAGGAGGTTAAGGAGCAAGCTGGAAACAGAACGAACGGTCATACGGTATAATTGGTGTCATGCGAAATGGCGATCCGAAGCAGACGGTATCTAAAACGTGGACTGGTCCGCGTTTACGGTACTCTCCGAACACTCGGGACTTCGTACGTTAATTTGATAACGACACTCCCCGGTCATCCGGGTGTATATTTCGTCGGGACGTCAAACCTTCCCCTCGGGGTGTGTCTCGTAAAACGCCCCCGCCGTTTCTATGGATCGCAAACTCGCAGTTAGTAACTCTGCACTCGCAGCACGCGCGCGCGCGCAGCAACAGCAGGGCTCGACCGTGCGCTGCCGCGCAATTGCAATATGTTACCGGCCACGAAATCCCATGTACGCCCTTGAATTATTGCAGTTATAAAAGTATTTATACTTATTATTGACGGTGGCGCGCGCGCGCGCGCGCTCGCGGGACGAACGCGTCTCGACGCGCTAGCGCCGAGGTGTTGTTGATGGGGCATTCAAGAGCACGCTTACGCGCTCGAATAATGTATTTATGTACCATTGAGACGTGGAACAAAGAACTTTACATCATCCCAGAAGGGGAGGCCGCGGGCCGCCCGCAAAAATCATATTTAAACGCGCCGGGGAGACGAACATAGCGGCCCGTAAATATAATTTGAATGCCGCGCTTTCAAACAGCATCCCCGCGTGAGTAACTGTCCCATTATCATAATCTGCCCCGAGTTATTCCACGGAATATAACACTGTCCAATATTTTTTCAAATAGGTATTGCGTTTATTGGAAACGCTGCGAGCATCGTAATTCTCACCCTTGCGTGGGCGGCCGGGATCCCAGGGATCTATAGTGCGTCGACGAAACGTTGACACACTTGGATTTGATCGAGACACAATTTAGATCTGTTCAACTCTTAACAAGCAATTTATTAAAACACAGGAAAATTAAAGCGAAAGAATTCTTTCAGAAAATTAAAGCGAAAGAATCAATTTAATAATTTCTCAAGCGTTCCTGAAGCTCGAACGTACACGAGAGATATGTAGTAAAATATCCGTTACTCATCCGAATGAAATATAATAAACAATCGTCGAACCTTTCTCACTTGAACAATGAGCAAACCCTAAGCAGCGACTTAAACTAATGAATTCCACGTTGTTTACGAAAGGAAACGAGATGCGAGGCTTAAGAATCGTCTTGTTCCACCGATAACGATCCATTTTTCGTGTTAATTGCGACGGATAATTAAAGAAGACTTCCGCGTTAATTTCTCGCATCCTGTTCGAGCGCGGCGCTCGCCTCTTCATTATTCTGGAACAATTCAATCATGCGCGGTTGCGGTCGCGTACACGGGCCGACCTTATGGATAGATCTGATTATTTCTTTCTCACGATTGAGTGCTCCATCGGGCACGCTCGCTCGCCGGACAACATGAATGGCAGCTACAGGCTTCGGTACTTACGCCTAACGACGGCTTTCCACGGTAAAAGAATTATCGACGATGTGGCCGAGTCGAAAGTGCGCTTAATACCTCGTAAAAAAAAAACAGAATGTGCATAATCCGACGCCATAACGCACTCGACGGTTGCGCAAGATGCGTCGGCGGTTTACGGTTCGATTTCCTGCGCCGGAAATGAAATCGTTCGCGGAATCATCGCGACGGAATGCCGGGTACTCTTGCTTTTTATTGGCCGCCAACTGGTCAGGCACATTTCGGACAATGCTCGCGAGAAGTAACGTGATCCCTGAAAAACGGGACCAAAAGAAGCACTGAAGAAGTAATTAACTATGCTGAATTAACACTTTATTCTACTTCTCTCTAATTCTGTCTACATATTAGAAGCATCGAGAGACTGCGAAAAAGTTTTTCAAAATAATTCATCTATTAGGTAGGAATATTTGTTTCGAGCATCGAGGTGCGAGTGAATGTAACGACGCTTTCGATTGAATTGAATCTTTTTAAAAATCTGAAGAATGAATCTGAATTCACAGCAAGTATACATTATACATAAGCTCTATTCAATTTCATAGTTCCTAAGAGATATCGTCGTTTCCATAAAACATGAATTTGTCGTCGCTTACATTAACCTCATCTTGGAAGAAAAGCAACGCGTAATGTTAGAACAGTCACACGGTTGTTTCGCACGGTTGGGACACAATGATTAATTGAAATCGATTTGTCAAATGCGAGAGGGCGTCGGAATAGGACAATGTGATAAAGCGATTGTCAATAAAGTTACGTATAATAACGTAGACTAAATAACAGGTAAGTCGCGAATATTCTTAATACCAGCCTGCACGGAATATATTTAACTTAATTAATACCTTGCGCATAAGCGACAATGTAATCGATACGGATAATTTTCATTATACAAACCGAACCGAGTGAGGATACGGTTCACTCGCGATTAAGCAAATTACACGTGACACATATTCCCGAGCGGCGACAATCTACAGCAAGGATAACTGCGCGACGCTGAGCGTCTCGTGGGACGGAATATTAAATCATGATAATTATTGACCTTACGCGTGCTCCAATGAGAATCAGGCGTCGGGCTTTCCGTCGCCTGTTGTACCGACGTGCAACGAAGCATCCTGCAGCCTGCATCTGTGCAGTCGTCCGTAAAAAAGCGAAGGCCGGCGCAATATGCTAAACGATGAAAGAAAGTCGTTCGCGATCTAGAAATTCAAGGTTCGCGTTGCGGAAGAAGTGCGTGTTGAACCGTGGGAAAAATTCTGTTCGATGCAACAAGGATTCTATACACTATTGGGCGTACAATCAACTATTCTCTTAATGGTCAATTAGCGTAATTTATAGTCCGCTGGCAATTATGCAAATCGAACTGTTTCTGGAATAATTTATTCGGGATTCTATTGTGTGATAAATTAGATTCGAACCAGGCGAGAGTTCACTTGTATTTTATTTTTACAATGAAACTGAATCCTCCGGTCGATGAAGGAAATTCTGATCTTTATTACATTACCAACGGAAATGCAAATTTGCATAAACATCCATACCCTTTGCACTCGACCGTCCCGCCCGAGAGGACACCGTAAAGATCAGCAATTTACATGTCCCTTCTGAGAATATATAAAAAGAATGCTGACAATTATCTACAAGATCTACTCTTCTTATTTCATAAATCTGAATCCATAAAATTCCACGCTGAATTCCATCAAAATATGGTAATTCTCACCATAGATAATAAAAATAGATTTTATGCATTTAGGACAAAACTGTAATTTAAGAAATTGGAAAAATTAGAAGAAGTCTATCGCCGCGATACTTTTGATCTACTCAAATTATTGAGAAAAGACAAAAATTGTGGCACCTGTTTCCTGAAATTCGAATAAAGATCCACAGTCTAATGAATGAATGCGTTCGAGTGAACTGATACATGACTTGGGAAAAGAATCCGAGCCTAGTGGCTAGGCGACAGTTCGAGGTGTTAATATTACAAACTCCGGATCTATTTATCGCCGTGACTAATGAGCGCAGCATGCTTTTTCTCGATGGCAGGGCAAAAGGTCGAGAAGCGGTGGGAACATCGATCCTCGCGGACTCCTGGGGCCCGGGACAGTGTGAATCGGGCACACCTCTCGAAAATATCGTCCTCCCGCGTTCTAGCTCGTAAAGTAAACAGCGCGGCGCGATTCGGTGGCCTTTGAGGAGCCGCTGAGAGGCGTAGCGACTATGCAACCCGTCTAGGAGACGATGTTAGAGAGGCCCTCGCGAGCATAAATCGCCTAGGAGAGATAAAACGTCGTAGATGGAAGGTGGAACGTGGACGCAGGCTCACGCGTGCAACGTGAACGTGACCCTCGCTGCCCGGGTGATTTGTGAAACAAACTGCTACCAACTCACTGCTGAGACTCTTTCGGGCCCCAGCCCTGGGAAAAAAACTATCCTGGAATCACCCGATCGAACCCAGCGTGAAACTTTCTTTCGACCACTGACGCTGCGGCTGCCATTGCTTCGCAATGACACACATTCTGAGACGCGGACAATGGCTCGCCGAGCAGCATCGATAAATCGTAAAAATATCAAATCGAGTACCCACTATTTCTATTAACCGTGCTTCTCATTCGTGCGTTTCGGATATTAACAATTTTTCAAGCGGTTATACAACCTCAGAAATCTAAACGAGACAGCAGAATTTGAATTTTTATTGGGAATGTTAGCCAACGTCTTCAGCCTGTCTGCATACGCCAGTCTGTATCTACTGCCAGAAGAAATTGGAATATGAATAATAAGTAGACTGCGGATCTCTATGCAAAATAAAAACTTTCAAATTGCAACGAGCTCGGCTGAAATAAATATTTAATTTCTTGTTACATATGTTTGCTAGGTTGGAAATAATATAATCGTATATCTAAATACTTCAAATGTTTTTACTGTCTTAAATTAGACCTACCCATTTTCATTAAAATCCGCAGTCTAATAATAAGCGAGCCGTAGTTATATTACATGAAAATACAATAATATCGGAGGATGTTACGTCTGTCTTACGCAAGCCACGCTGAACTTTGTTAAACTTTATTTGCGTTTTTGAATACCTTCCTCAAGAACGATGATACGCTATTTTTATTTTACTTCCGCAGCAATTGCAGGCAAGTCTTCGTAACTATAAACGTAAAAATATGAAAAGAATAGGGCAATTAATCGAAAAGGATTCCACGTTGAGCCAGCCTGTTTTAGTAATTCAGGATTCGCTTGCGCAACCGAGCCGAAAGGAGAAACAGGCGTGCTCGAAGGGGAAGGAGCATTCGAAATAAGAGCAGAGACCAGCGAAGCGACCGTATCTGCATAGAAACGGTGCGTAAACCGTGGATTGCGAACGATTCAATAGAGTATTTCCTACGACCATAAACGAGCACAAGAAGGCAAGTGTTTTACGAGCGAGTTAGCTTGTCAGGAGGCTGCGACTTTTATGACGATCTCCGCAACATCCCCGTACTCTTTGTTCATTGTTCTAACCACGCCTCCGATACAAAGGAGAATAAATTTCATGCGATCTTATCCTGGGAACGGGAATATCGGCGATCTATAACGAAAAATGTGATACTTCTTGACGGGGGGGGGGGGACGAGAGGATTGGAACGGGGAAGCAAAAAATGGGTCCCTGGTCATGTGTAAAACATTTCAATCTCGTGTTCATCTAACAAGCCAACCGCTTATACTATTCTTAAAAAAACGATGGAGGCTCACTTTTGCAAAAGCTCGCAATTTCGATTGATTTTGCGTTTGACGTTTGGCGAAATTGAATAAATTCCACAAAGGAAATAAATGTGGCCAATTATACCCTTATATAAAAAGATAGACGTATTTTTACAGAAAGGATGCAAAATTATATGAAAAGCTAGACATCATTTTATATAGTAAAATTAAATATTTAATCTCGGTGTATCCGTGAAAACCGAGTCCAATCGATGCGAAGAACGAATAAGAGTTAAATCTGTGCAAAAGTTAGTGTCGATAAGCATGTCCGGTATAAGTGTCACAGTTTTAGTGAATGGTGGTGCGAGCGGTTTCGCGTTACTTTCGGTTTTACGGCAACGCGGCATGAAAGATGAGCGAACGGGCAGGAAGAAATGGCTTTCACGATGACACGTAACAGCGAGAGTGACCGATAGCTAGGCTCGGACACGGTTGACGAACCTTCGGCGTTGGATGGAGCCAAGGTCGGGATAGGATAACGCTGTCCGTTTTTCAGCCGGGACACGGCGCGGCGTATAGCCGGCGACACACTTACGAGACGTTGACCTCGGCGACCGGCTCTGTAAACACGGTGAATATCTTCATTTGCGTGTTTGTAGGCGGCCCTGGTGCCGAGAGAGCCCGTATGCACTCGGAATAAGTGGGCAGCTGCTGCAACGGCTCTCTCGCAGACTCGAATCCTATCTGGGTAACCCGGTCCCAGAAACTCGTTCCGCCCTTCCGCGGATCCTGCTGAACCGTACCACGCCACGGTCGCCTTCGAACCGGCCAGGAAGCGGACGTCGAAATTCTTTCGGCCGCCTCTTCCTTGTGGGTGAACAGGAATTGCAATCGATACGCTTACACGGGACGACTCCACTATCCCGCCAACTTCAACCAAGTTCACCTCTATGCGCAGGACAATTCAAGGATTTACACGTCTGACTCAATTTTTACAAATTTTCTGCTTCCCTTCCCTCTCTTTCTCTCTCTCTCTCTCTTTATTGCAAACCTGGTATACATAGTTAACACCATGATTAGAACTTCTTTGACGTTCAGAATTTCTTAAAAGAACAGGAATTCATAGAGGAATTTATTTACACAGGAATTCCTTAAGAGAACAGGAATTTATTTGTAGGAACAATCTCGCGAAGAGAACACACGGTTCTATGTATTTGTCCAAGGCGACCTCGGTGTCGCTATGTAAACAGTAGTTTAAAGCGACCTTGGTATCGCTATGTAAACAGTAGTTTAAGACCTTGATGTCGCTATGTAAATAGTAGTTAGTAACGATATTTTCGGAATTGTTTTTATCGTCGTTTGTAGAGCACTCGATACCGCTAAAGTACGGCTCAAAACATTTTTTATTTTATGGCCGCAAAAGGCCACGAAAAATAAACGAACCAATAAGAAAAATCGTTGTACATTTTGTAGGCACTTTGACTTTCCAGATATAAAAGAATAGCAGTTAGAGGATGATTGGATAGGCTACCGGTTAGTTTCCCGCACTTCCAGATGAAACGATCAGACGAAATCGCCGAGGAATTCGTTGCACGAGGTTAAATTTGCGGATGGCAGGGCGGAACGATGCGAGAAATTCGGCGGAGGATCGGCCGAGCAAAAAGTAATGTATATCGTGTCTTATGTGGGTAACCCGGTTCCGAAACTCGTTTCGCCCTTTCAAGGATCCTCGAAGCCGGGTTTCGCCGAAACCTCCAGGAAGTAGCAGGATAATGTCGCGCGACGGCATTTTTTCGCGAAGGAGATTCATTCACCGTTGATAGTAAAACCGCGTTTTATGGGCCGAGGTGTGAATCGTGCTACGGGAAAGACCTTAATGCGAATTAGTGTTATTTAAACGTACATAATACAGCAAATTAGAGATGAAATATGTCTAAAGCTGGCATATTATATACACCTATAACCAACATAAATTTAAATATGGAAACTACAAGATTTACTGAACGGTCAACCCCAGTCATCAACCAGGTCATCAACCCCAGATGATCGGAATAAGTAAGTTATTGCTGGACCAACTGACCGACTGATCAAATAATTAAATGATCGAATAACTGTGTAACAGAGTGATCGAATCATTGGATGGCAGAATTGAATCGCCAAATAATAGAAAGCGTCGAATTATTCAATAAGGGTGAGGTAATATTGAGTAATGGTCGGAGAAACAATAGAAGATAGCAACCTCAAGTAACAATTTTCGCCTGTTAACATTAAGAAAATCTCGGGGCAACCGTTTCAAAACATATTATTCACCTGTTAATACACCCGAGGCGCTCGGATTTCGCAAGCGAACGTTAACACCTTCGGGTAGAGCAGAAATTGCACAATAATAGCACAGCTCCCCTTTCCGCAGCATAGTTTGCCGAAAGCACATGTTTTCCGGCGCAAGTACGATGCTAATTAAATATTTTACAATCGACACACCGCATCTCCCAGACGATCTTAAGACCGTTCGAAAGTTTCTGCGAACAGAGAGCAAAATGCTTGGCACACAGAGAAAGACATAACGCACTTGTTAACTTTAATGGCGGACCTATTAAATTAGATTGGCCAGGAGATACTGATGTCAATACCAGTTAAACCGTAATATGATCGTAATATTCAGACAAACAGAGTCCCTTTAATTAACTCGTTTCTATAGCGTCGTCGCTGAATGGGGTCGTTAACCAACGTGGATATACCCCCATCGATTTTATGGCGTGCACCCAAAACTAGCGGCTGCATGCTGGCTAGAATAATGCACCGCGCGAGCACAGAAACTAATTCAATTAGCAGTTGTTAGACTCGAAACTTGACGGTATCCGTTTCGAACCGCGACTGCCCGATGTTGCAGAAATAATTGGACACAGAACCGATCGAGATCTAGATCTATCGAACGAAATCCTGGACGTTGTACGCTTCCGGGCAAGGGGTTCCAATCGCTTGGCACAATTTATTAAAATTACACGGGGTGTATTCCGATCAGATCAGAACCTGACACTGACCCAAATTCGCGAAATGTTTCTTCGACATCTTCCAACAGTCTCTTGTTAAACATTTGCTCAAACTTTTTCAATAATTCGACTAACAGACACGCGAAAAAATTGAAAAATATATTTGATCTTCGCCGTGGGACCAATTATAGAAAGAATCAGTTCAGATGTGCGATTTGTGTATTTTTAATTATTAATTTAGTATTTTTATTTTTAGGATAAAATGTCGATCCTCGTGAGAAGAAGCGAGCACATAAAATGAACGATGAAATCAGGGCTCCGGCAGTGTTGTCGGGGCTGTTTCTGTTTTCGATGGCAACTAAAAGATAAGAAATTAGCAAAAACCCGCAAGGTTTGTAGGGAACGTGTGGGGCAATTCTCACCGCAAACGGGCGACCGATAAAGATGAACCTTTCGATCGCCGTTGGCGGTGTCGCGTGAACCATCGGCAGACTTTCTCCGCTCGATTGGAAACCACGGAGAAGACTGGATCCCAACGATCCAGGGGAACGTGAACTTTCGAATGCGTAGGTTACTTTTGCGTCACCTTTCGGGATCGTTAGCTCGAATGTCGTGCATTCGACTCGCCTTTGCGGCGCGATATACATACCCCGAGCACAGCCTTTTCGTTTCCTCTTTAATTGACTTCTCGTAACTTATAGATCCGCCGAGATCCTGGTGTTCTCCATTCCTCGGCGACTAGCGAACCTTCGCGATCCTTTGGGATCACAACGGGAAATTGAAAATCACCTTCTTGTGCTTGAAAATTTCTCAATGTTCGCTTCAATTCGAATTACGTGCGGATCATACTCAAGAAATGTAGGAGAATTAAATAGGCCATAATAGTAATAATCGGCACCTTCGATCCCAACCAATTTTATTTAATTCGTAAGTGTGTCACTTAACCCCTTGACATACGAATTAAATAAAATTGGTGGTGATCGAAGGTGCCGATTATTATTCAACTTATTATTTCTATAAGCTTAACAATGAATTTTCGCGTAGATTCAAGGCAAATGTGTTCCTGGGCTGACAACTGAAACGTTGAAATAGTAATATTTGCTATTAATATTTTTTTGCTTTTGAGAAGTCTTCTTAGGTCAAGGGATTAAAGTTCGAGTTGGACAGTACAGTAGAGCCTCGCTCGTTGCACAAAACGGGACCCGAAAATGCGTGGAAAAATCCAAATTGTACAACAAATGAGGTAGCCAATCCCGCAATCTATTCCACCACTTTCTCGCACCGTATTTCCCCCTACCATAATCCCCAAGTTCCAGAATTTCTAGCAACCGGTGGTGGGAGTCGTCAGTATGCAACTAGCGAGGTTCTACTGTATCCACCTTATGTTGCACTAGAGTTTACATCACCGAAGTCACCAGTATCGAACATTATAAAATTAGGGAGATCCAATTGACAGACAATGAGTCTGCATAATTGAGGCATTAAATCAAGGTTTCACTCTGTCACCGATTTTTATCATCGTATATTGGAACACCGCCCGTAATGAATGCAAAAATATTCACAGTCCAGTGATCGCTAATAAGAAACTTATATGAATTTCATAACGTCAGCGACTGTGAAAGATTAATGTCGGTCGTTAAGCGTTCGAAACCGAAATGATTCAATTAGAAGGTGACATGGTTTCCTTTACGCGAGTGACGAGTTCCTCTCCGACCGGATGAATCGCATTCAAATAAAAATCCAATGAGTAACGCCGCCGACCGGGAATTCTAACCGCAGAGAAAGTTACATTTGCTTATTAAATATTTCATACGCGTTGTAATTATTGGCTCGCTTACGAGTCGTTCGCTTACGTAAAAGATCCTGGCCGGCGTTTTCCGCGCGAGACCGCGAGAGGATTCAGGCCTGAATATGTATCTCTGTAGATCGATCGTGGAGATACCGGGACTCGAGGATGTTAAATTTCATGCGTAATAAACGTAACCACACGGCAGGAATAACGCTCGTTCGTCGAGCACATAACGGAGATTTAAAATTAAGCCGGAGTGTTGCGGAAGGTCAACGAAACGCGCTGGGAAAATCGCCGGGCTTATCTGCCTAACAAAATTATATTCGTCGCGGCTGGAGAACGTTCCTCGAACAGAAAATCGAAAATTGTGTTCGATCGAAAACTGTAACAATTCGACTGTGGAAAAAGCATTCAGCTGCTGATAAAATTTAACGGAGAAGGATGTAATACCTCATCCGATTTCAATCTCTTACTATTTAAGATATATATTATTCTCTTATTATTTTATGTAACGCCGGAATTAAGATTTCACAAATTTGCATGCAGATCGAATATACAGTAACGTTGCGAGATTGATTTACGGCTTCCTATTTTAATTAGGACTTTTGTCAGAGTTAAGAGAGAGTTCAGATTGCAATTTGAACGTCGATGGACGTCAACTTCCTGCTGATTTTATCCTCTAACTCGCGGTATCGTGACGCGATACGTGATTCGATTATTTCCCTCCGCGGAATCCTCCGCCGTTTATGGGCTCGCTAAAGTTTATTATCGTGCGTGTCCGCGCATCGACGACAGCGCGGTTTGCGAGACTCGACTCGACCGAGAGCTTATGCCGCGTTTAATAGGCATGAGGTGGGGCTCCGAAAGAAGAATAAAAATTCGCGGCGAGCGAAACTGATGAAGACATGCCGCGGCGAGCAGCTTAGAGAAACACCCTCCCGCGCGCATTTCTCGCCACCATTTATTTTATTTAGATTAGTTCGCGGGGGAACCCTCCTGTCAAATAATTTCTGCTTCCAGTCCTTCTCCGCGCTCCTCTTTCCGCTGCGCGCCGTCCTCCTCGCGCTGCTAATAATTCGTTTTACGACTGCTCCTCTCAACCCTCGTCGGCCAGGACTTTCTTTTTTCACTCCCGGCGAAATCTTGATGACGGCATTACGATATTGAAATCCGGATCGTAAATCGTGATCGCCGACGATTGCGCTCGAAATTGAAGTCTCCTTTCAAATTCAAAATACTCGCGGCCGGCTTGAATTAGAAAACTCCAATTATGGACAACGATATTTTTGAAAGATAATCCTTTTTTTCGAATGCAATTTAGGCGCCAAACGTGTTCGTCGTTATCTCCGTTCATGAAAAAGTCTTGGTTCTAGACAGTTTCAAAAAATCGAGTTGGCAGTTTCGAACGATGTTCTATTTTGAAAACATAACTTCAAAGTGTTGTAGCATTATTAATTTTCCTATTTCCGACAACTTTAACGACTTGTTTCAGAGCAAGCACGGTACATGCTTTTTGTAAATTGTTTTTCGAACGATCCATACGCATACAACAATTTTTTTTACATTCCCACATGATTCATAAATGTATCCACAAATTTCCACAGTGGATTTCTATGCTTTGCAGCGTTTGCAAATTTTTGAAATGCAAGGAAACGTTTGCAACTTTACGTATCAAAGTGTATAAATTAGTGTCACCAGGTTTGAGTAAATTAACAGAATGACTGTATTCGAAGGGACTCGAGTTACTTTAATTTGTTCTAAACGGAGATAGCTTAATCAATTCTTAATGAATGCAGAAGCAGTGGGAAGTAGAGTGCGAGAGATCGATGAGAACTCGAATCGAAGAAGATATTCGGGGCGCGGAGTTGCGGCAACCAATTTTCGAGCATGATTCTAATTCGGCCGGGGGCGAGAAGATGACTCGAGGCCTATTAGCCGAATTTATCGAGGGGTTCGTGGAATCGAGATGCAATTTCGAGGCTTCTCCCGCGGCGCGGAACGCAGCCACGGCGTATCGTGGAGAAAGCACGATACCGGGAGCGCAGGAACGTTGGGGAACGAACGAAGAGAGAAAGCCAAGGAGGAGACGGTAAAGGGAGAAAAGGAAGGGCGTAGGTTCTAGGAACCGTCGTGCTCGCGCATCTTCATTATCCACGTTCAGGGCCTAAGGGCATCCGTGTATACAACAGTGGAACCGTGCTTGGACTCGATCAATTAGCGTACAGACTTCGTGATCCGAAAGCGCAAAAAGGACCAATAGGAGATCCACGTACCGATGCACTTTCCGTTTATGAAAGCAGCCGTGGTCGTTACCCCCGGCATCAGCGACGAAGCTTTCGACGGAATGCACCGAGACGCAACTTTTCTGATGCGTTCTTGTTCACAATGTCCGATCGACGATCGTTACTGCTTCGTTAAATTGTTAACGTCCCTGGTGAACGACGCTCGTTTTCCTAGCGGACTCGTTTGTAGTCACTGACGAATGCATCGTTATGCATTTATGACAAAAATTGAGCAAATGAAATTTAAAGCAATAAACAGGCCATAGGAATTGAATTCTGGTCGTTGCAATTTCACGTCTGATCAACGGATATTTAAGAAAGGAAAATTACCCAGAGTGATTCCAACAAAATGAATATCAACGATAGAAATGCTTTTTGAACAACCTAAGGAATTCGGCAATAATTACGGATGACCAGAAGAAAATTAAGCAATTAATTTTAATTAAGCGGTTCACTTGGTTAGATCGAATTTTAAATTGTTTTTACCTGCAATTGAACGTAGCACCATGCGACAGAACAGACTTATAAATGAAAACTATTTTAAGCGTGTACGACAGACTAATCAATACAATGGATCGTAAATTTTCTTGTTAAGGAATTCCAACAAGAAGGATAGAAATTAATTAAAACACGGTCGAATAGTAATTGCACGGCAGCGCATTGTGCATGAGAATGTCTAAAACAGATATTCTCAAGACGCCATACCAATATAGAGAATTCTGCTTTGTTCGAGAAGCTATTCTATTAGCGATTGTATTAATAATAATTAGCTCTGTAATGAAGCCATTATTGCGATTGTTGCAATCTTCAGCGAATGCTTCCTGGTCGTACAAGCATTAAACCTTTCGTAAAAGAATGATTAAGAAGGTGGCAATTTTATGCGTCGAATGTCATCAAAATTAATCAGCAGACTACTGATGTAATATCGATGGATGTAGATAAATGTTTTTAATCTTTTCACTGTTTTAAATGTCACCCACTCGAGTTAATTTGAAGACTGAATTGGAGTTCGCCATCATGTTTTCCATAATTCAACCAATAATTTTTTCTCTTACTCGTGTCATACAATTTTTATTACCTCAATTGTACATGTCTGCGCCTCCTCGCCCATAATTGCAAAGTCGCACAGTGAAAATGTCAATCGATAGTCGGACAGAGTCGAATCCGAGAAACCGAATATCTCCACTTCCTCGTTGCGCGCTTCTTACGGAAGTCGGCTTCGTTGCAAATTCCCTGCAGCCGCGACTTGCGTCAGCGCATAATTATCCCGATGAAAAAATCCACGGACGAGAGTTTATTTTTACACCGAGTCCATAAAAAGCCTTCGCAATCGCGTGGAAGCGACGTCCGAGAGGGAAAATTGCATGCGAAACCGAGAGGATCTTTTGACGGACTGCAGTCTCGGTGAAATGTGTCATGCGAATTCGCGTGTTTCGCGGAACACACGCTTAGTATACTTAGCAGTTTACACGGCACTGACCGTAATGCGAATCGCTCGCGCGCGCGCACCTCGGTGACAACGGACTGTCACAAAGAACGTCCTCGTGCCACATCCGCAGAAGTGAAAACATATTTTCGCCCCGTGATATGCAGCCGTTGCGGTAATCAGTGAAATTTGTGCAATAATTACTTGGGTAATTACCAACGGGGGAAACAGTGTCCCGCGCGCGTGCTATTATATTATACTATTGTGCGCGCGGAGGACAACTAAATGCAATGAAGGAAACGCGGATTCCAACCTTTGCGAACAGGACGCGATCGTTATTAGAGGTAACGCAGCACAGTTTGCGAGCCGAGAAGATTGACAACGGAGAGAGTGATCCCTCCTTGCATTCCTTCGTACAAAAGCGTTCGTGAAAGTTTTGTCGAATCGCCCCGCTACATTAACGCGCGAGAAACGTGTCCGGAACGTCAATATACACGGCCGGACCGATGATGCATCGATAGCTCGGGATACATTGATTTATTCAGATCGTGTCGCGTCATTTCACATTCATATTAATAAAATTTATACCAGATTGATTCATTGCGCCGACTCTCGGATGACGCAGGGCTCGCTTGTCAAACAACTATGCGTGGAGAACTCTAAATCCATTCTGAAAGGGTTTTCTCTGGTGATTGGGGGGCTTCCGGAGGTACCAGGTAAGCTCGAAAGTCTTCAACTCATGACCGTTCTCATTCTCATTACCTCTTTGGAAGTTTCAGAGGTGCTTGGGGCCCAAGAATCTCTATAGACTTGAAAGCCTTGAAGAAACTTATGAATTACAAATTTCGTGAAGGTCTCAGCATGTCTAAAGATCAATTAGGCCTCACAGAAGTCAAGTCCAAAGCTCCCAACGATCTGAACCCAAAGATGTCGATAAACTCAAAGATCTTGCAGAAACTGATGAATCGCGGGAGCCCCAAAAATCTCTGGAATCCCAGAGAACCTAAAGGATCCCATGATCCTTAAGAGACTCAAAGATCCCAAAGGTTGCAAAGATCCCATAGACCCTAACGATCCTAAAGAATCCACGGGTCTCAGAGCCCCTAAGGTCGCATAGGTGGGTCTCGACAAGTTCGAAGATCTCCAGGCCCTTGAAGAACCGATCGAGACCTTCAAAGATCTCAAGTTACCGGCGCTTTGCGAGTCTGCAGGGTCTAAATTAGGCGTCCCGGACAGAATCCCAGGCCAGCAATGTGAATTTCTACACGATCAAGATTAGCTGAGTAGGATTTTATGTACCCAAGATCAGTTAAGGGTTTCCTTAAATTAAGATTGGTCGATCGACGTTATGTTACTGTGTCAAGTTCACTGGGTCCAGGCTGAACTGTATCAGGTTCTGCGAGTGCGAGTTAGGCTGTATCGGATTCTGTGGGTACTGGGTCAGCTATATCGAATTCCACATATCGGAAACCATCTACAATCGAATCGCACTTGTTCATCCGTTTCGCAACATACCCTTTGTACCGTCAATATCAGATTCCATGAATTCCCGAGTTCAACCACCGAAGTTCCTCGATACGGCGATATTCACAGTCAATATTACCAATTTCTGACCCATTTTACGATACACCTTAGCATACGCCATCTAGAACCAGGTTAGGCGCAATCAAGGTTTAATTGCCATCGCCCCCGACGTTAGAAGTTAACACGCGAACCATTCGGACGTCTGGCAGTGCATTTGTTTTGCTTTTTAGCCGGCCACGTTCACGATCACGTGCCTGCACGCCACGCACGCCTTTGCCCTTCGTGCCGATAATTTTATGGTCCGCGATTCTGCCTGTAGACAAATAACAGTGTCCAGCCTCTCCGACGTGGCAACGTCGCGTCGCCATCAAAGTCCAGAAAAACCGTCGGCTCAATGCTCGTAGGAACGTCGGTCGAATCACTGTCAACAAACACAAATCTTCGGCAACGACGAAGCGAAACTTCTTTGACATCTGGAACAGTTTAAAAATTCAAACAGTCGTGTTTCCTTCGCAGCTGCGTCGACTAGCCAGCATTAAATACCGCACAACTGTTCTGATCAATTGTAACTGACGTCATCAACAAGATGTCATCACAAGAAACAATCGTCTGCGATTGAACAGTTACAGGGCGACTTTGTTACAATCGAAACGACTACCGAAAACCGAAGTATACCATTTAAGGACGAAGCTAAGCTTGTTGGAGTTATCTGAAAATTTACATAACGTAGTTCCAGGTTATGCGGCTTGTGTCCCCGTTATGCGATCCTAAACTCGCTTTCCCAGCGAGTCCGAGGATATCGTGTGCCGGCAAATCGGTTCTAATCGGCGATAAGTACTGCGCTACCGTCGCGATCATAACATTACCGATGTCACAGCCACTTAAATTCAACGCGGCGGATATAATTATCGGGGGTAGACCGGCAACTGTTATTCACGCCAGCGTTGCACTGGCGACTGTGCGTGCATAACACCCGTTTCCACGCACACCGTGCTCGGGTTTAAATCAATCAAAGCGACGCGTGTGCCACTTAGCTTTAGCAACATCCCGCCGCCAATGAAATATCGATCGGGACCGGGTGGGCGTATTAACGGCACGGTCGCATGGCAATAGGGCACCGTTCAAAGTCAATTGGCCGTTTTCTGCGAACAGGTAGATGGATTTCTCGTTGCGAGCACGCGTCACCACCGACAGA
The DNA here is from genome assembly GCF_050948215.1 of Halictus rubicundus. NCBI lineage: Eukaryota > Metazoa > Arthropoda > Insecta > Hymenoptera > Halictidae > Halictus > Halictus rubicundus. Next base: position 9,090,922 of record NC_135152.1, read on the forward strand.
CAAACGAGAACTGTGGTCATTGTTTAACGCCGCGTTGCGCCGAGGATTTCGTAATCGTGGCCGTGTTGCGCCGGTTAGGCTACTTGTTGGGGCTTGCGTCGGAGTAACGATAACAGCGAAACTTCGTAATACACAGTGTGTCCCACCAACTCTGTCCACTTGAATATCTTGGTTATTTCGAAGTTGTAGGGTTTAAGAATCTACATAGCCTGTGTGTAGTGATGAAGATAATGAAATTAATGTTGTTGCAATGGTACATCATGATCCTCATATCAGTGTACCGAAGGCCGCGAAGCTCGAGAGACCTTGGACGCCGAGGAAACATAACACAAGTCGGGTACGTCTCCTGGACGATATAAGACGCTGGCAAGACCCGTGTTTTTTACATATATCGAGAACCCATATATTCATATATTCATATATTCATAAATTCATTCATATATTTTCGTTTTATACGATTTTTTCTGTCCGTGACCTTGAATAATTATAGTCACTGAATTCCCAATGAAAGGGACTATCATTGTAGGTGTTTAAAAAGGGTGCTTCCATTTTAAAAAATGAAGGTGACCTTGATATCTCTAAAAAAAATCACATGAAAACAAAAATATTTTTGGTATCGTGTGAGCACCACTGAACCATTCAACTTTGTCCTTCAGACATTTGATGTATCCTTAAAAACAACAAAGATATTTGAGGTGGTAACGTTAGGTGAATCACCCTGTATATACCGTATTGCTGAACTTGAAGACAACAGTGATTCTTGAGAAAGAATCAGTCATTTTTGCGAAACCTTGCAGACTGAAATTTTACTATTGTCGCAGCGCTACGTACTGTAAACCTACGTACACCGAAGGAAGACATTTTTCGCAGCTTTTATCGCAACTCTAACGCAAACTACCATAACGCCGCCAGGTGACTTTAACGCGCGCATAAGCGCGATCTTGCGACACACGGCGCGCTGCGCTACAACGACAATATTGAACTTTTCAAAACACCATTTGCGCTGACAATCGACTGACAAGTGTGGCAAACATATGTCTATTCATAGCAAGTCGTTACTTGAAGTCTTTTATAGAAAATGTCTAGACAGCACGCTTCTGTTTAATAGTCTACATCATCTTGGGTGAGTAAACGTAATAGCATTTTTTGCAATTCTTTCTTGCAGCAGAATGGAATCACAAGAGAATTTGGAATATAGTCTTTATTATACAATGTTTATCTTTCGAAGTCATACATAAATATTTCAAATATTTATAAAATTCAGAGTTAGGTCAGAACAAATTCAATCCAGCGTTCTCCTTGATTTTAACGCAGGACATTACTGTTGGAACCAAAATCATAAATTTTTGTCAAGATTTTCTGCAGGATAATAGCTAGTTGAAATGAAGAAGCAGACGGTTTTATCCCATGGCAATTGTATCAGAACTACGAAGGTATGAAGGATCGTGAGTTCAACGAACTCGGTTTTATAAAATGTCATACTTCTTGCATGCGCAAAACAAATGTCTCGATGCACGTGACATGCAATGCAGAAACAAAAGATCACCTGATTAGCAGATTAGGAAACGAACCTAATTATTTAATCGTCGGATCTAAGTGGAAATGTAAGTCATGCTCTGTTATTATCGCATCACGCGCCATAATGTCGAAGAATTATTCATCGATGACGTGCCTATTGAAATATGATCGGTATGATTGCACCTCCGACTGTTGCAATAGTCCACGAACGAAACCTTTGCTCGAATCTACGATATGTATCGAATGACAGCCCTGAAATGCACAATTACAGGCCGATAATGCCGAAGAGCCGATGACAAATCATCTTGACGTGTCCCGATCATTCGTCATCGCCTTCAAACAACGAGCCGGGGAAGTGTAACAATTAACGATCTGCAAGTATAATACGTGAATCGTCTCTCTATTATCATTGTGTGTGCGTGAAAAATCAAGGTCCGGAGGAAACACAATAGATAATTCAAGTGTCGCAGAATTTTTTGGTCAACCGCAGTACAAAGAATAAACTGTTTTAAGTAAAAGTTCAAGAGAGCGCAATTCTTTATCAATTTAGTCGGTGTTAATGACTGCTTAACGGCTTCGCGGGTCGTGGGTTTTAGCGAAAGCAGCGGAAACAAGCTTGTTGAAAATTGAATACAGGAAAACCATAGTTTTCTCTATTCTTCGGCGATGATAGACCGTCGTTCCCTACTTAGTTGCCTTGCCGGATAATAGTGTAATTATCGTGGACAACTAAGAGAAACTGGTCTCGTAATGCGCGGCCGGCTTTATGATCCTGAAATTGTAAGCCACGGGCGAAAGTACTTTCGTTAGCGTCATCTTCACGGTCGCTGAATTCAATTCTGAATACGCGGATTATAGGGAGAAAAGAACTACAGAGGGTTCTAATTGTAGTACATACATTATGCTACCCGACAAAAGATTCTGCGATTATACTCGAAGAAGCAACTCTGCATTATGCAATTAGAACGTACTGTGCATCTGCTTCGGGGTCGTAAATCGAGTTAGAGGATTACAATTTATAATCCATGAAAGTTTAACCAGCTTAGACGAAAATTGCATAACTTCTTCATTTCTCACTTCGGCTTCTGCTTCTATTAGTATCGCTACTTTTACTTGTTTCGTTGTTAAGAACGTCATGTGAGAAGTCATTTATTCCGTGTAGTCTACAATCTTTCCCTCGTTCTAGGAATGATAGAAAAAATAATGATGTTCTTGTTAAGAATATATAGAACGGCTTTGTTCCGTTCTTTTTCCATTTAATAAGTAAATTATAAAATCTTATAAAAGAATCTAGCACACCTGTTCTACTTAGGGCGTGTTTAGGAATTTTTCAAAATTATTTTGTTGAATGTTTTAATTGTACTGCAGACTTTTTTATCCGGGTATAAATGTTAATATCTAAATAGGGTAAACCGCCCCTAATTTTTACCTTACAACACAAAAACATTCTCAGAGCAATATTGCAGCGAATAAATTCAGCAAATCATTAATTTTCATGCAGTTAAAGAAGTGAATTTCTACTTTACATTTCATCACAGAAATGGTCATTGTTTTACACGCAATCGCATTTTAGGTTAACAATAATTTCTCTAGTAAAAGATCGTTTTCATACTACATCTGAGCTCGGCACAACTGCATAACAATGCATAAACCGTAATATTTTTTATAGAATCGTAAGTGGTCGACCATTTTTGAGCACCAGACGATGCTTCCATGGTGGAACAAATTTTCGACAACGACCAGCGCAGTAAATAAACAACGGGCACTGCTACGAGCAGGAAGACGTTTGCCTAAGTGGTTCGACGCGGGCGTTTCCGATCATTTCCCACGAGTACTCAGTTCCCGGTGTGTTTTTCCGGCGGGGTTTTTTACGGGCTCGCGAGATGAGCCTGTTCTGGGGCGGTGGTGCACGCGTGCATCCACGTCTGAGCGCATATTCTTGGTGCATCGGTGCATACATGCGTGTCGGAGGAGCTGCAACGCGCTCGGCGGCAGTGTAACGGCGGACCCGTAGGTGGCTTAGTGATCTCATGTTTCATATTTATACTCTCATCTGCATATTACGAGCGGGGTGTGCCTAGGTGGCTGCTAGCCGCTCTCATGCGCACCGACAGCTGGAATGCGCTGGATTAGATTGCCCAGAGCGTTTCTGTTATACCTGCTGTGAATACTGTGTTCTTCGCTGGCTGTGACAGACGTCCTTCACGAAAGTGGGGGTGGTCAGTTTTTCACGAATGACAGGCTCGATGATGAATCTATTTAACCCAATCACTCCCCAGAGGTGCAAACGGGCGCCATAGTGGCCAGCAAACTGTCAGGCTTTTCGAAGGAAATAATAGTCTTCTAGTCTTTCATTGCCAATTCTGTCCTCTATCACAAGATTTCGTTTCAAACCTGAACCACCCAAGTGTACCGTTTCAGTTGTAAATTCTAGCAAAAATGATAAATATATAAAATTGCATACAGTCACAAACGGTCAAATACACCTTAGCAGAAACTGCCAGCTATCAGATTTATATAGTTTATTTCAATGAACATTGAACTAAATTCAACTAAGCCTAAGCAAAAAGCACCATTTGCGTTACGATCTCAATTTAACGTGGTAATTCCACTTTTCAGTGATTAGAGCGCATCGAGCGCAGGATCAATCTACCTCTCGCGCAGGAATGTTTAATTTCACTCTGAGGAAATCGTCGAATTCGATTCGGTTAAGCGGTAGGCCCCAGCTCGAGCAATTTCCACGAATCCTTTTTCCTCGATTAGAGCGATTCGAAGAACTTTGACGTTTCCGCGCAAGAAACCCAGCCGGCAGAGTTGCAAAATACCGGGCGAGTGAAAAATTCCCCGGGACGTTCGACGTCTTTGTTTTTCCTCTCGATTATTGCCCAGAACGATTACGCCGCGTTTCCCTTTCGTTTCTTCGGTGACCGACGATTAACCTGTTTTCCACAATTAACGGAACCGCCGTCGGGCTTTCAATTAACGGCCTCCGCAAGGGTAAGACTCGGCCGACACGCAACCGGATAGACTTCGCAGCCTCAAAGGGACTACAATGTCTCTGATCAGTGTACCCCGGCTTGTTTACCGGATGAGCGCGTATCGCGTGCGATTACGTTCGCAATTCGCCGAGGCAATGTCACCGCAAATCTATCGGACGACTCCTGCTGTCTTGGATTTCAATGGGGACGAAGGCTAGGCGATCGTTGATGATACTTCCGTGCAGACGTAATGACTCCGACGAAGAAATTACCGTGTCCTTAACAAGGTACACGGTGATAATTGTCACACGATCTCGGCCCTAGCAACATTACCGTTTAAACTTGATATATCTAGCCTTTTCCTAGTGCTGGATAAAAATAGTTTAGCAAAGAAAATGCCATCTTCTCCGTTAAGGGTGATTTTATTCGATTCATTTGCAGCAGCGGATTTTGCTACGTACACATTAATTTCCTTTCTTAATCGTTTCAATGCAACAGCAATCAGACTTCAATTTTCATGAAATTATAGATGCCCATTTCCATATGAAATTCGAGAGTGTTTTAAAAATAAAATGGCAGGTTCGTGTTTGAATGTGCAATATAATAAATAGTGTTACGCGGAGTGGTCCGCTTGGCGAAATCTCATCGTCGTTGGTGCAATCAAGCCGGAAAATCCATGGCCGAATTCGTATTAATGGCAGATCGAATATCCGACGCGAGAAACGATTGCATCTAGACAAATCATAAGAATATTATGGTCGGCGCTGCGACCAGTGCATAGACCGCAACGATTTTTCTGTCGGACTCGTTGAACCGGAGTGAAATGTTACCTCTCCCTCGGTCGCTCCTCTCGCTTAACCGCGGTGTAATGTTACTACGTAAAGGTGCACTCCATAAAGTCCCATAAAAGTTCCCCCGTAACTAGCCTTTCAGAACGCTCGTGCATGGAAAATATGATTTTTTTTGTTTTTGATCCGGGGACCCCGGCGTGACACGTGCAGGAATCTTAAGCGCACGTTGCACACTCTGCCAGCCCCGAAGAGAACCGTGTAATCGTATCCCACTGGGAACATGAATCACGAGAAAGCGCGAGAGTGCCATTACGATTTTATGGCAATATTAAAATGACAATTTCAAAAATTAACTGTCACAATAAATCCACGGTATTACCCCATTTCACGACACTTTCTTCTAAAGCGGAATCCAATTGGCGCGCTTCGACGTTCGACAAATAATCAACGAGCTTCTCGAGTCGTGTAAATGCTAATGAAACTGCACGAGCAACGTGTTCTAAATGAATTTCTATCCTCTTTCTAATTCTCGGTGTTACCGAAACGCGGTTAAAGACGAGGAACGAGGAAATGAATCGGTTCAGTAATTACCGGAAGATCAATCAGAGAAATTACCTCGGAGAGTAAATGAAACAGGATTTAATTAAATCCGAAACCGTAGGAGGTTCAAAGAGATTTGGTTCCTTGAATCAACACGGTGAATAGAGAGGCCTTGCGATCTTTAATAAGCACCGAAGCAAACGAACTCGGATTTCCTCTGAGGACGCCGCAGCCGTGAGCAAGAACCTGTAATTAAAACCCATTAAATCTGGTCTTCCCGTCCGATGGCGTTGCGGCCGTCTTACGATTTAATTACTGTGAAAGACAGAATCTGTGTAATAGCTTAATATCGCGGGCCGAACGCAAGATCGTCTAACCGGAATCCCCCGGAGACAGTGATCCTCCTCTCCTTTTCCCATCCGCCGGCAGACGCGTCTCTTTCATTACTTCTAGAACGACAGTAATTACGCGGAAAGCGTCCCCGTCCCCGATGAAGGCACGGTTCGAGGTTAAAGCACGACCGCCATTGTCATTCTCCTTATTAGCCCCTAACGCGTGCCGAGGCGATCAAAAAGGGAACATAGTGCTGCCGGAAGTCGAGCGAGAGAAATTCAATTCTGAGTTTCAAACTTAACCCTCAAAAAGTCTATAAATTATGTTGTATTTATAATGCCACATTTCAAAGAAAAAGATCAGTCATTTTACAGTCTCATTATCAACACACTTTTTCGTAATCGTCCGTTTTATAGATTTCTGAACTGTTTAACACTTTACTGGTTACTTAATTAATGGAACTTCACAAGATACTTGATTAAGGATTTTTGAATGAATTGTTTGACAGCGGTGATGATGTCATTTGAAAACGAATAAGTCACCGCGAGTAGGGTTGTTTTAAGCACAGCGCGGTCATTAGAGAGCCTACAAACAGGATTTTAACGACCCTTTAAAATTCTAAAGAGCCTGCAAACAGGAATCCTTAGTGTTAAATAAATATAGCAAATGAGGAGACGTTTATTTGTGTTTGAAAGATGAAAAATTAGAAAGTTGAGATTTTTATAACTGAGCTAGACCGCGGATTTTATGCATTTATGACAAAAGTGGGCGAGGACAATTTAATGCAGTGGACATATTAAAAAAATATAAGGACATCAGCGTGTTGGTTTAATAAACTAATTAAAAGAACAAAATTTTGCAAACATTTTTTATTTTGCATAAAGATCCGCAGTCTAATTATAGCAAACGTTCCGTTCGTTGTGCTTTCGTTGAAAATGAAACTGTTCGAGCCGACGTGTAAGGTTTGATTATTAAGTTTTTGGTAATTAACTGAGGGCAATTTATGCTGCGCGACGACGCTACCGCATTTTTGTGTTCATCGTAAACAAAGAATCCCACAACCTTAGTCGTTTAATGAGTCGTTGCACAAGGCTACGACAAAGTTGAGAAAATTAACCTAATGGCCAGATTGTTCCAGGCCGCAGCAGGAAGTAGACTTCCAGCCGGAGAGAGACTGTGGTGGAAAACAAACGTTACCGCGGACAGCAATGAAAAATGAAGACACGCCGGCAGCGAGACACGCGATTCCTCTCGCCGTCTCCGTTCCCGTTCGAAAAAACGGCCAAATTAATGGCTGGAAGCTAATGAACCGATTCCACCGAGGTAAAACAATTCCTTTCTTTTCCGGCGGGTTCACTGAACCATCCTCCCCGAGGCTCGGAGATGAACCAATCATTAATCGCTCGGGATTAACGAGCCGATTCCGTAGGCGCGATGGAAGCGGCCTATTCGAACTGCCACGCCGTGCCCCTTTCACCGCGAGATGAAAGTGTACCCCCGTCGGTGCCTTCGAAACCAAGAGGATTCTGGTGGTCAACATTACGCGAGTCACGTCTTCCTTTCTAATTATCTCCGCGAGCGTTATCTGCCAGCCAGGAGTCGACGCTCCACTTCGCCCAGGTAAAAGGTGACCGGTAAAAGGTACCTTTCCTTTACCTTTCTCGCCCCGATACGTCCCCAGCTTGTTACGTGACACGTTCACAACAGAAATGGAAGAGCAAATGGGATTGCTGGAAAATTTTTATTCAGACATTTTCATTCGCAAGCAGACATCAACCCTTAACGGACCAACGCCGCCATATAAGAGGCATGGCACTTTTACTTACCGAGTCCAATGCCGCGTATACGGCGGCAAAAATCATTTAATTATTTTTATCGTTATTATTTTATAGCTTCCGCTTGGACCTGGTGGGAAGTAAACTTGAAGTATCAGGGGTAGCCATAAGTAATCAATTATTTGCAAAGAATTTGTTTTGCCTTTAGTTCTGTAGCGATCGTCGAAGAGGAAACACGTATTCTTTCACAGTTTTCGATAAAGCAGCCTGTGTCCAAAATATTCTAAAAATTATAATTTTTTTTACAACCCTGTAGTAAAATGACGGCGTCCGTACCTACCGAGGATCATATTCGTCATTGCATACTTCTTCATTTTCATGCTGGATTTAATGCAACGGTAACAACGGTATGGGTCCCCCTAATACTTTTTACAGCATTTACGTTTTCAGTAGCCTGTAAACGTGGATATACAGGAGATTCACAGATCAACGGTGAAATTTCAAGTAGCCCAACCTGATTGGTTATCTCATTTTCAGTCCCGTTTCGGTAAACCTGTCCTGGTTCCCGGTGCGATAGGTTCTCAAGGTACCAGCGAGTTCCAGCGTCGAGTTATCAGCGACGCGCACGAGCGAAAAACATTAGAGGCGACTCCGGGAGGAGGAGGGGGCAGTTGTTTATATCACTCGGGTCGGGAAGAAAAATCGATGAGCGTACAAAGGGACAGAGGAAGTCGGGTAGGAAGAGACCCTCGGAAAGGGAGGACACGGTAGAAAGGCGGAGGTGTTCTTACTAAGCAAACCATGCAAGTGTCCTACAGTGGAACTAATGGCGGTGCCATTAATATAACTTTGCCGTAGCTTAGATGCAACTGCGGTTTGTGTACATACGCATTTTGTACCAGCGAGGAGTGATGCATGGCACGGCACGATTCACGGTCTTCTTAAACGTCACAATGCAACCCGTAGGATGGGGACATTAATCCTTTCGCCGACTTTAGCGTTTGCCCCGCGCGAGCGCGAGCGCGCGCGCCCGTGTGCGCTCCCTCTGGAGTAGCTTAGAGTTCGTGCTCAAGGCTCCCCTGCTTCGAGAATAAGAACTGCTCCTGGGGTTCTGGCCTCCCGTATAAGAGGATAAGAGAGGAGTTTCGTTACTCGTTAACGTTTAAAACCGCGCGTCACGAGAGTCCACTGGTGCTCGATTATTCACCACCGGAATCCTTATTATCCTCATACATCGCGTATGACAGACGCGTACCCCCCCTTTTTTCCATCGATTCATCGGTCAGTCGCTCTTCGCGACACGATCACCTTATTAACCCTTGTACGAGCCTAATTCGAAACCACTCCGAAGGCCTTCGACGGTCTACGTTCATTTCCAATCAATTAAAATCGCGCACAAAAATACGAGCACAATTGTAATTATTAGACTGTGGACCTTTAGGCAAAATACAGCTGACACTCACAACTTAATATTGGTAAATATTTTTAATCTCTTCATCGCTTCAAATTGCAACTATTCATTCTCGTCATAAATGCATAAAATCCGCAGTCTAGTAATTATGGAAGCGAGTTCCGAGATCTCTTGAAGTACCAGCCACGATAAGAGTCTATCAAGTGTTGTTACATTGGCACTTAGGGCCCTTGGAATGTTGGTACTTCGCATTGCGAATGTCCCTAGAACATAGATATACCCTACAATTTCTAGAGGTTCCCGGAATGTTTTCCATTCTCGAGATACTTTGGCACGACGGTGCTTCCCATTATTGAACGACCCTTGAATCGAATGTTGGAGCCTTGCGTTCTTGAAAACCTTTGGAATGTTAATACTAGTCATTCTCCTCGCCCCAGTAAATAGCGCGTGACTGTTAATGAATAAAATAAAAAAAAATCATAATGCCCCCTTAGAGGGGACATCCGAGTGCAAAGGGTTAAGCTAACACTGTAATGTACATTTTAATTTAACCATCGTGTTGGCAGAGGAGTCAAGTGCACTTGGAAACCTATAAAAATAGACGGGAAGCAACGTAAACTAATAACTAGCATATCTTGCCACAAAATCTGCTAATCCCGCGTTGTTTATTAGTAGCTTACCGCTTGTTCCGCTTTCTTTCGAATTCACAAATCTGCCCCACACGTCAGGCCGACTCTCGCAGCGAAATCCTGCGCTATCTGATCTCGGACTCGACGATGCGCGACTAAACATAGCCACATATATTTCGAGAGCGTTTTAATCCCCGGCGAAAAGGACACGAGACCCAAGATGAGACGTCCGACACGAAATTGAAGAATAAAGTCTCCGATACACCGTCGAGATAGAGCTTTCGGCGAGACATTTATTTGCGAGCCGAGCGTGAAATCCCCTTCGCGTGCACGCCTAACCGTGCGCTTTTTCGGCTCCGAGGATCTAATAGAAACAAGTAGCCGCATCCAGGCCAGGCAATTCAGCGTGCGACATAAAAAGGGAACATCCTCGACCGACGCGATAAGATTTTATGTTCATCTCGCTTGACGTTAAAACCCCGAAGGAACATGTCACTACCAGTCTACTGTTTAATGTTTTGCGGGTCCCGTTTAGCTCCCTGGTCTTTGCCATTCTGGCTGACGTTGAGCCGGGTCGGAAACTCGAGCTACGGAGATTTAATTTGATCGTATTAGCGACCACTGAAACATATTTTCATGTGGACACCAGCACGAATTCTAGGAACGAAAGAGAAAGAGACGAGACAATTCGACACGCGATCTTTACGAAGATTGTAGCTGGTTATGAATGCGAATTTTCATCTAAAATAGGTAAAAGAGCCTTCAGTGAGTGACATTCGATCTCTAGTAGAATCAAAAGTTTCGTCGAGTTAGTGAAATAAATTCGACTGTAGTATCTAGCCAAGATGCATAAGCAACTCTCTTCGAGATTAACAACGACATTAGTCCCCTGTTCATAAAATCTTCCTGAGAAAAAGGTGTAGCACCTTCCAGACCTATAATTTGCACATTTGCGTGAAACTTTCTCTGAAAATGTTCACGAAGTGGAAGGTCCCCAAAATCAACGATGAAAATAAATTTTTCGAACCTAACTCCATTATTCTGTCACACCTTATTTATTTCACGTTCAAAGCAATCCTCAAATGGGAAAGGAGCCAGCCAGCGAAACGAAATCTGTTTCAATTGAGGATTTCGCGCAGCACGTACCCCGGACAGGAAGATAATCGAGTTGATTCCTAGAACAACATCAAAGATCGTTCTCGGCGATTAGGAGCAACGTCCGAGGGGCCAGCAGACAGCCAGCTATTACAAGAGTAGATGCATCAGCCGGGGGAGATCTGGCATGCATACCTAACCTAGAACGATCGAGTTCATTGTTGGGCCTAACCTTCGATGAAGCCTTTGTCCCTGTCGCTTCTTTTCCAGCGTCCGCTCGGACCTATTGTTCCGAGTCAGCGTAATTAGCGAACCTTGCTGGATAATCTCTTCGTTCAACGACTCGTGTCTTTACGGGAGACACGAACCCTCGCTCCGTGACCCTTTCAAACGGTTTCACGACGCAGATAAGCCATCCTCGGATGAATGCAGTCGTAACCTCAAGGACACAGCGAAGTGGGTACAGCCAGAAGCAAAAATGAACCTAAGGAAACCATTTTTGGGACTCTGTCTTAATAAATACGCAAACAACGATTTAAAAAAAAAACATGGTTTCTCCGTGTTACTCCTCATTGTATCTCGGACAGCGCGACGACGCATCCGTGCGCATTCCCGTTTTTCTCGCGAACGACGCAGCGCGCCGACTAATAAATATGTAAATCGCGGTTTACGGGGTTACGCGATGAACGAATAGGCGCGCGGTCGATTGCCTAACGGTGAACAAGTGCGTGCAAATGGGGAAAACGTGTTCTTCTCATAGCGCGCCGGTTATCACGCGTACCATCGTAAAAGCGATATTTGTCGAGGCACGACGCGCGCGCGTCGCTCGAATCTCCATACAAGCGAAAATTAATTATCGTTCATTAAATCGGGCCTCGTGGGAGGAATCCAACCGGTCCGCGAAACGAGGGACCGCTGATTGGTTCGATCCCGACGAGATGTAAACGTGAACGTCGGAAGAGCCGCGTCTGGGATCCAGGAGAGGATCTTTTAGGATCGATACTCGGTATATATATTATTCCACTGGTTATCCGCGACGGAGATCTCCGCCGCCGGCATCCTAATTACGCATTCTACTTTTGTTTCACCGGCGTCCAAAAGTAGCCCGGCTTTTGTACCCCGCTTTTGGATGGAAGCCTAATCTATCCGCGGATCTGCGCCACGATCCCACGATTTCTACATCGTCCGCAGCCGCGTTCATTAGTATCAGAGATCGTCGTCGTCGTCGTAGTCGTCAGTCGCCGCACGAGGCACGGTGCCATGAGAAAATAAAACGAGATAACGAGGAAAACGGAAAGCAGATAATAGGCAGTCGAAAGAACTCTGCCAGAAGAGGGATCTCTCGCGAGCCGAACAACGGCCAGATAACGCGAAACCGAGCCGCGGACGAACCACGCTAGTGTAGGTATTATCGGGCCTAATCGAACATCCTTTAGCAGCTGGAAACCAGTCGGCTGGCTGAAAGTTTATTGTCGGTGCCGGGTGACAACAGGCGGACTTTGAGGAGAAATTTACCACCGCGGAACGGATCGTTTCGAAGAGGAACCTTCCGGGAAAAGTCACGACTACCTGAAATCACGCCAACGCGGATCGTTCTCGGAACCTAGATGGGTTTCGGATGATAGACTTTTTTCCAGAGAAATGACGCTCGCCTCGGGGAAATGTTTCGCGTTATAATTGGACAGATCCCCTTGCGATTATAAAGTTCCCGAAGATATATTCTCCTGCTCGTAAACATTCGCAAAAAGGTTCACCAAATTTTATTGCTTGTGGAGAACCAATTCAAGGAACAATTTTTTTCTGAATTTTCAACGCTATTTCGCCGGAAAGAAAATTAGAAGTTTATTCTCTATTCTCTATGTGTATACTAATAAAATTTCTGGGGATTCTTATTCTGCTGCGATTTTCTTTTTTCAAATACGAAACCTACGAGTTAGAGAAAATATTCTGTAGTCTGGACAAGACATGTGGACACAAATAGCATCAATTTTATTAATTTTTATATTCTTCTGGTCGTAAACATTCGCAAAAAGGTTCACCAAATTTTATTGCTTGTGGAGAACCAATTCAAGGAACAATTTTTTCTGAATTTTAACGCTATTTCGCCGGAAAGAAAATTAGAAGTTTATTCTCTATTTTCTCTATGTGTATACTAATAGAATTTCTGGAGATTCTTAAAATTCGAAACCCACGAGTTAGAGAAAATATTCTACAGTCTGGACAAGACATGTGGACCCAAACAGCATCAGTTTGATTAATTTATTAAATAAAGAAAATGGCACTGCGCGATACGTGAATAGATGTTTCTGAAGAAAGATTACTAACTTTGTTTGAAAGTTCATATATTTTTCTACATGACCCAAAGTATGTACGGAGTTGCACAATAGCGTAGGCATTCTTGTAGGACGTGACTTAATAATTTTGGCGACTGACAGAGTGCTGAGAAACAGCAGAAAAATAAACGACTGTGAAGAAACGTGAACCTGGCTTTCATATTTTACTGAGATGTAAGATAATTTTTTTTTTAATATAAGTCCCATAAAATTGCCTCCTCGATTCGCATCTCCATAATAATTCGCTTCTCAGAAGCTGGACGGCTATGTTTGTAATTAATCCCCCCTCGACTGCCTTGACGACAAGAGATTCATCCCAATTTAGTAAATGAACGGCCCGTGTCATGTGCCCAAAAACACCGTATGAATAATGACACGATTCGGACAGTATTCAGTCCACCGTGTTATTTATTCGAAGAATTCAAAAATCTGTTGTTACTTTTGCTTTGATCGAAACCAGTTCCGTCGTCAGATTTTATCAATTTTACAAAAGATTCACTACTGTGTGAATTTTCTTGTTAGTCAAATTATTATTTCTGTCAATTCGAAATATTTCCATCATCGACAAATCCAAAGAGAATCAAATTCTTGCGACGATTTATTATACAATTTTTGTATTCTGTTGGCACGCTGCGAATGCCACTTGATTTTAAATTTACTTTCTATTCTTGTGTAGGTAGATTAACTTTGGTACTTTGATTGGTACCGTCTGACCAGCAATGATTTTTCAACCAGAGGAAGCGATTGACATATTCTTATTTTTATAAAGTGGCAATAAAAAATGGGAAAATAAATGGGAAATTCTCTTATAAGTTTTCTAAAAATGTTCCGCTCCCGGTTAGGTTGCGGACAACAGTTCAAAGCTGCGAGCGGTATTCAATTGAACGAAATGCGGCGAGCAACGGTCTTATTTATGAACGTCTTAATTAAATGAAAGTTTACCGAACGTATCGCGAAAGGTGCATTAGTTGTTGTTATAACAGCACACGTAACAAAGAACTTTCAGTCAATCCGAGGCGAATACTTTCGATATCGTGACCCTTTTGCCTGCCGGCAAAGAACAATGCTTACCGCAGACAGAAATGCATCGTCGATCATTAATCAATGCCCTGAGAAAACATTCGGTCCTATTGTTCGGTATCGCACAAATGAACTCGTTCGTCCGAAAGAAAGGAACGGCGCAACGTAGAAAAGCATCAGGTAGTCTGAGCAAACCTTGACTGATTTCAGAACAGTGACCACCGAAAGCTCGGCTCGCGACGTTTCAATAGGATTTATTGCAGTTATCGATCAGAAATCATCGATCGTTATAAATGAACAGCGATTAAACTTTGCTCGCTCGTTGTACCGGCCGAAGCGAACCCGGTGTTCCACAGTCCTTGGGAGATCTCCAATTTACACGGCCGTGTAAATTGAATTTTCAACGTGAAAAAGTCGAAATCGCAAGCAGATCTCGGTTTCATCGAATACTCAAGGTGAACCGCTGTCGCGGAATATTTGCAGAATCTTTTTTGTACAGGTGTTACGACGACGGGGAAAAAAGTTAGCGCCAGGCATCGTGAGCGTTAGACCGAGCCGCGCAGCTGCAACTGCAACGAATACAAATTGCAGGCTGCGGCGATTGTCCAGGATCTCGGTGGACGGTGAAGAGGCGCAGGAAATACATATTCATCTCGGCTTCGAAATGTTAATACGTGTCGCAAGCTGCAGATATATTACAACAACTATGCGCCGACATGTTTGTAAACACGACGCATTCACTATGCCTGCCGTGGACGGCCGAGCAAACACTGTCTGACACATGCTAGATAATTGCCGTCAAGTTTCTTCTCTCACTTTAAATTAAAAACAATAACAAGTTTCAAATCGAAATTGTTCCCATATCTTTAATTAATGTCTCGATCATCGGAAGGTCCGACAAACAAATTTTTCTTCCAAACTGTGCGACGATGGATCAAGAATGCAACCATATAAACAATCAAAAAAGGAAATCTTGTGTTATAACTAGGCTGCAGATTTTATGAATCTATGACAAAAATGAATATGCGAAATACAAAACTGTGAAGACGATATGTATGAATTTAAGAATTATATTGAAATTATTAGAAGGAAGAATACTTTTATTTTACAAAAATGTTCTTGCCAATTTCCTTGTTAATTTATAATATATGAACGGAAATAAAATGTATAGGAACAATAATTATGTACGATTGCCTGTTTGAAGAGGGAAGAAAATTTGTAGAAAGTGTGAGCTTTCATAACGTTTAGTAAGACGAGCAGCGTCACGCATATCGCATGCGCATTCAGTTATGCGGAGGGACACCTATTAGGTTTCTTCTAACAATGTCACTGCTACGAACGTATCCATCCCACGCATTCCGTTCGAATGATTCCCCCGAGACAGTTAACCCAGTTCTGATTGAATCGTCCCTCGGCATCATTAATTGCCAGCTCTCGGACAGCGCGGATCGCTTAGGCAAATCATTGCGACATCCTAACCTTCGTTGCACCGTCTTCGAGAGGAGGACGCACGATCGGATCTCGTGCGTAGGATCGGTACAGTATCTTGTTGCCGGAATACGGTGAACGGAAGACAACTTTGTGGGAATCGAGTAGATCCTTGGTAGTTAATGATATAATCGAAGGTAACTTCTCCCGGCTACTAGAACTCCCCACCGGGCAACCATAATTGCTACGATCGAGTCTCGCATATCGGAAATATCACTTATGATCGGTCTACGATCTAATAACATTGCGCATGTAAAAATTGTTCGTGTCGCCGAAACCGTTACCGTATACTCGGGATCATTAGAACGTTGCATCATTGAAATTGATTTCAGTGGACCTTCGCTCGCGAAATTTTATAAACTTTATCTTCGAGATTTCCGCCTTCTGCGATTCGAAAGGCCGAACGTTAATTAAATTTGTTTATGTGCTGGCAAACTATGCGGAGCCTTTTAGAAACTTACGGCTCTTACTATGATAGACTATGTAATTAATGCGAGCGTGACGGAGAAATACGAGTCGGAAAATTCAGAACAGTTCATTGTAGAGAATCGTACCGTTTCTATTCGGACTTGTTGGCCAAAAAACAAGTCCATGCCATGTCTGTTCCATTTTTATAACCATTATTAACTTTTTGTTATCGAGCCAGTTTTTAGAAGTCCTTTCAGTTTTTGTCATTCAGTAGTATTAGTCCGTATATCGACAGCCAACATTTTCTACGATATTCAATACCGTTGCACGTTACAGTTTCAAACGCATATTCTTATGCTTCCAATGTAAATCGATCTGTGACGGTCGAAGAACATACAAATTAGCAATAATTTTGCTATTTGTCAAAGTGTTAAAGAATGTTTAAAAAGAAACTGAGAGTGGGTACACGGATACTCGATCATTGACTTGATTATCAAAGACTCGACTACCAAAAACTCGAATATTATCTATGAAATTATAAAATAAATTTGGTTTCAGAACTTTTCGAGATTCAACGAGAAATAATATACAGTGACTCCCACTAATATTCGGACGCTCTTAAAAATCGCTTAACTTTGTCAATACTGGACTATACTACTTGAATGTTTTTTAGAAGTTAGAACGATTGGTTCGCTACATAACTAAGAGAAAATGTTTGATTAAAGTTGCAATTGGTCGGAATTGCAAAGAAAGTACTAAAAGTTGTATTTTGCAACAAAAGTAGTATTTTGGAACATCTGTAACTCATTGCAACGTTGACCGATTTTGATGAAATTCTCAGAATATGTATAACTCATACAGCTCTACAAAAATCGTACTTTCTAAATTTTCAATGTAAGTCATAAAAAAGTTACAAAGCACAACTTTCAGTATTTTCTCTGCAACTTCGACCAATTGCAATTTTTTAAAAAATTTTTTTTTCACTTTACGTAGCAAACCAATTGTGCTAACTTCTTAAAAAAAATCCAAGTCGTGTGGTCCAATGTTAACAAAATTATGCGATTTTTAAAAGTGTCCGAATACGAGTGGGAGTCACTGTAAATAACAATAGAAAATTTCTCGAAGCTCTAATGACGAAAGTTCGCCAGAATGCTATAGCGTTGCACGGATCGTTGTTCTCCAGCCGTTTGTCGAAGGAGAATGCACGTTTCCCTCGAGCAAGATCGGAGTTTCCCAGAAAATCCGCGGTGTCGTCGATGCTATCGATCGAATACAATATATCCCCGGGTTGCGTTATCTCACGCAGTTCGCCTCGCATAGTTCTTTCGCTGCATCGCGATGCATCGAGTCGCATCGAACCGCGGGGATCCGTTTCATCTGTCGCAACCGATTGATTTTTACCACGGGGTTCCTATTAATCCGTCGCGTCTCCGCACGGTGATCGTTAAATGCTTGAAACATTACCATGGAAACCGCATGAGATCACGGTTAATTGGTAATCGCGGCACGTAACGTGTCACGTTTTTCCCGGGAAATCGGCGAGCACGTTAGGCCTGTCGATTTGCAATGCTGATGCGCCTTCCCCCTGGCCACGTGACTCTTTTGCAGCTGGATCTTTTTTTATCCCCACCTGGGGTGCCTTCCGACAGGATCCATACGTTCGATGATCGATCACGATGATTACGAAACGGTACCCACCGCTGTCATCGTAGTGTGACCTGTCCGTCGAAGTGTCCCGCTAATCGTTATTTAATTTCCAGTTATTTCTACACGAAGACTCGTTCTTAACATTTCACGCTACACAATTCCAATTCACTGGTTATAGGTTGCATTCAAATTCTGGCATAGGATTGAATGAAAAATGAGCCAAATGGCAATTCTATCACTTGTTACTTATTAGAATTATTAGAAGAAGGGGTGGGTGTTTATGGAGCTCGTTTTTCTTGCAATTGGCTCAGAAGATCTTTGCATAGAAATCCGCAGTATAATCGTTAAGCACCCTAGAGTGAGACTGCGACTGCGCAACTTTTCGAGACTCTTTCCGCTCGAAACCAGCGTATGCAAAACGACACGATAGCGCGCGCGGATAAAACACCTACAAGCTGGCTAAGCAGAGCTTACAGCGGGCATTAAGCGCCACAAATCAAACAACGTATCATCTCGTCGGTCTTCCGCATAGTCAAGCCGCCGCGATGCACATTCTCGATCCTGTAGCTGCATTCTTGTACGTCCGATCGAGCGGGCCGGGGGATGGCGGTTGCGACAAAGTATAACGACCACGAAATGATTTATCGATCGGCCGACCACGGCCTGTTCGGAGCGCAGGAATGAAGCACGAGCGGGACGAACGTCGGTTTGTAGCGCATTGTCGCTTGTTTGTTGGGGGAAACAAGAGGAATAGGAAACGGGAATGGGGTCTGGACATAAATAGTCGTTAGACGGAAGGGGGGAGGGGGGGAATTTTATTGCGGTGACGAACATACGACCAAAGACGCTTGAATATTCCTCCGACGGCGGGAAACCGGCGGAGAAACGGAAGTAACGCGCCTAAAGTGAGACACGATGACGAGTTAAATATTGGGAGCCATTATTGAGTGATTCCAAAGAAAGTGGTATTCGATGACTAGTCGAGGACGCTTTATATAGAGATCGGTAACGGATCAAGAAGTTGCGAGAAAGTTGACTTCTCTCGGTCCCCTTACGGCAACTACAACCCGTGCCGCTGCAATATGTAACAATTAATAGCAGAACGCATAACCAATCCCGTATCGAATCAAGCCGGAATGCCCTGTACCGTAAAAACCGTAATTTATTAATGAAAAATACGTTTCTTACAAGTTTCTCTTGTAAATATTTACATTTTTTCCCGACCAGCTCCATTCATCGGTATTCCCCGCGCGCACAAATGAATGAAACTTTCGAGCTACCGTGTTCTCTGAACGTGGCATCGTGCTAAACACAGCAAGACATCAATTCTGCTAGAGCAACGGAAAGTGTTCGTTACGCAAAATTCCTAAACCGCTCCCGTTTGCCGGCTAATCTGTGTACGCCTCGCATGCCTGACTGTAAAAGCACGAGCTGCACGGATAACCCGTGTGCTTCTTGAAAATAAATCATTACCAACCGTGAGAACAACTCCTCGACAGAATTCGAGAGTGAACGACCATTCATACCTACCACAGATCTCGTAACTGAAACTTCTTGGTTTGCGGAACGAACGCGCGGGCGTCGCATAACTTCTTGCTGGGTAGGACACGCGTGATAAGCGTGCCCAACCCAGCATTAGAAGTGCATAAACACTAAATAATTCTTTACTGTGCGAAAGCAAATTTCAAGATTTAATAACTGAGAGCGACCGAACACGCACGCAAACACACTGAAACTGCAACTTTCTGGAGCGATTAAGTCTCTCGGCATTAGATTTATCTTCGTTAGATTTATCATTAGATTTATTCATTAGATTCGTTAGATTTATCAGTGATGAATTAAATTCTTACTTTGTCTGAGATTGAACTAGTTATTCGTGAGTAGACTGAGGATCTTAATAAAAATTTTCTAAGTGTCAGAAAAACACAACGGGAAGAAAAACGAAAATTTTAATAATTTCAATAGGTCGAGATCAGTGCAGCAACATTCTTAAAGTCTTCCGATGGCCCCATAGATTTGTGCATCCAGTTTGGTCACAAATTTAGAACATCTGCAATCTAACAGAAAGTATTCAGAGAATAAAGAAATGAGATATCAGAGAATATAATGAAAGTTCTCCCGAGAAAAATCGGAAACCTGAAGATCGTATTCGTACGAAGATCCGAGGCGCCCGAATACGAAGTGAACGGCCGGATTCTTGAAAAACAATTTCGATCGAAAACTAATTTCGCGTTGCATACGGTAAAAAAGTTAACCACCGCATCGCCGACATCGATAACTCGCCTGATCGTCGTGTGTCCACAGCATCCGGGATTTCTCGGCGAGGCGCGATCGTTTTAATTCCAGTGCAGTGACGAAGAAGAAGAAAACCAGTAACACCAAACACGCTATAACGTTCCTTCAAAATTACAGGTTCCGTCCTGGTAAAAAGGGGGAACATGGGCCGAAGAAGAGCAGAAAATCGTCGGACGTACGTGCAAAGCTACCAGACGCAGGTGATTCACGGCCACTCGAGAGCTAATTTAGATCAGGAGATCGATAGGTTGCTCACTCCGGGTGGACCTCACGTGCACGGTTATGCTGCTTTCGCTTTTTCGAAGCGGATCGCTGCGCGAGATAATGCCTTTCGTCGGGGATGAGAAGCTCCGGCGATTTCGAGTAAACTGTTCCACGACTGTACCGTCTATGTAGGCCTGGCCCATAAAATATGAAACTCTGAAAACGGTGCTGCATCGACGTAACAATATTCGTATCGCGTTTCAAAATTAGAACCGCGAGAAACAACCTCCGATTCTTCGCTTATTGTGCGAAACAAAAACCGAACACTGCGCTCAGGAATCTCTGGAAACGCTTTACAGTTCGGGTTCGTTCTAAACATTTTTTGCGTAGAATGCAATCATCGCATTTATTTGTGTTTCACAAAAATTAAGCGTCACGTGACGAAATAAAGAAAATCACATTAATTTTCTGCGTATCGTTATCTATTTGTAACTTTTTTGTGACAATACGTTTCTCCATATTTTACAAGATTGCATGTCGTAGAATATTGTACGTATGAGGACTGTTGCCGAAATAAATTTTTAAGAGATTTATCGAGTTGAAAGGAAATAATACATGTATTTGTTTGCATGGTGCTCTAATTGTGAAGAAATGAATAGTCAGATACGATTCGCTTGAATGGAACGGATTTGAGGACACTCTATATTCTTCGCCAAGATTAATTACATAAACGCATAGAATTTAAGTCTGATTGCAATAGAATTAGCCCGCGCTTATGGAAAGTCCCCTTATGAAATGTATTCAGCGAACAATCCCTTTCGATGTAATCTTCGCACGTTTTCTCACGATTTTTCTCCTGCTTTTTGCATAATATAATTGAGAAAGTGAATGAGACTAATCCATAGCGACAATCTGCGGTTCATAGTAAGGTCACGAAAGCGAGCTATGACTTCTCGGGTATTTGCTCGCGATAAAAAATTCTCTAAAGTTCCCTGTCGATTCACATGAAAAATCATGCAAACATCGAGCAGGATAAAACGACCAAATTTTTTTTATTCAATTCTTATCGACATCTTTGCGACATTTTCCTGATTAAAATGAGTCCAGATGTGACACAGTTTGCTAGACCTATGCACGGCACGAATCGCTGTGCAGAGTAAAGATTAAATCCAGTATTATAGCTGGATAACTTTTCTATTCTCACCGATTAGTTCGGATAATCGAGGTTCCACAATATTGTGGATTAAACCGGCAAATATGATCCAAATCGTGTCATGTTTGATATCGTTTCAATCAGAAAAGCGTCACGAGTACGTCGATGGAAGCTCCACAGAGAAATTATTAGAATGATCACTGTCGCAACCAGTTTACTATATTCGCAGAGCAGCCAAGTTCGCTGCTTTCGCGAGCGTGTCTCCGATCTTGAAATTCCAGGCGGGCTGAATGGAAGGAAAAGCAGTGGAGGATCACTCGGCGCGCGATAATTCACAATTAGTCATTGACAATGATGCCCGGGGCGATATCGCTCATACTCGCTCTACGTCGGTCGGGACTTCGGAAGAAAGGCAGGAACGAACGAGGCTGACCTTGGGCGGTCGGCGTATACGAAAGATCATTTTTCTACGATTAGGCGCGCGAGTGTTACGGTACAGCGGGCCTCTTGGTTTCGTTCTCTCGAAATAAAGTGTTCCCCCAGATCGGCGTAGGTAGCCGGCGAGCGAAATTTTCGTTCGGCTTCCCGCGTGTTTTATCGCGATCGAGGGAGGCGGCTCGTGACTTCGCGTTCGCCAGGAAAGAGCCGCGGCCGCGGGTTTCTCGAAACGAGGACGCAACACAATGGATTACAGGCAAGCCACGCTTTCGGGCTGCATTGTGGACGACGATGAAAGCAGCCCACCGCCGGATATGGGCGCCACTTCCCGTTCCCATCCAGGACTATTTCAGCGCAGGAGGTCATCGGAAGTTCTGCCCGTTTTCGAACAGCTGCCGCCGTCGCCGCGCCGCGCAGCGCCGCGCCGTCGCGAGATGAATGCCACGAAATCAAATCAAACAGAACAACCTGAACTGGTTTACAAGGAAGTGCGTGCTAATTCTCCGAGCCGCGCTCTTAATGAGGTAACGACTACGCGTAATTGCCGGAATCGCGGTCACGAATCGACGAATGCCGACTATGCATACGTTTCCAGGTCGATTTCCTCGCGGATGAGCTCGACAAGCGACTCCGCTTGCGAAATTTTACAGTCTAGTTTCCTGGCCAGAATTTTACTATTGTTCTGCTAGTTTCAGCATCCGGTCGCCTTCTCATATTTTTACAAAATCGAGAAAGTTCGAGGGAACACTTCCAACTGATCTGAAACGGAACGGTTCCGTACAAATGAAACGACACGCTAATGTACCGAAGCTTCTAAAAATGGTTCATCGACGTCCTTTCATCGTAAAATTAATTTTCAGAGATTTTTATTCTCCCCTGCCTCGGACCCCCCGGCTCTATTCAGCAAGCGCGTAATGAATGGCGCGAGGATGAGCACATTTTTCTCCATTGTGTTTTGATGTATAATGCCCAAACAAAACGGCGAGACAGCTCTCGGAGCATCTCCGAAGGATGTTATACAACATTACAAATGGCTCGGGCTCCGGTTGCGCAAAACCGACCGTGATTTTGGCTATTGTGCTGGTAATGGCGGGCGCCGTTGTTGCGGCTCAAATAAAATGGCACCTCGCGAGACCGTGCCCCGGGAAACTAATTGCGTTAGCCTTCGCGCGGGCTGACCCGGCATCAGTAACGAGACAATAAACGTTCTACACCCGAGCACAGCGTGTGTAGCTCGCAACTATTTCTCGCGTCGTAGTGATCCTGAGTGGATCTATTTGGCGGGCCGATTAATCTCCGACGATGTATATTACGAGCGTTCCCCGCAGCGGATTCTTTCGAACGCAATTCTCCAGGCGGTCCGTGATTAATGTCGCCGATCATTTACCCTGGACACCGTGGGAATCGCGAGAGAGTGAGAGAGAGAGAGAGAGAGAGAGAGAGAGAGAGAGAGAGAAAAGGAGAGCTGTCATTTGCATCCAGATCGAACAAACATCTCTCTCTCGAAAAAAAAAAAAACGAGCAGCTAGTCGTGAGAACGAGCGGTGAATTGTACGCCGCTTAATTTCCGGTTAATACCATCGATAAACGTTAATGCGTCGATCAACGCGCGCAACAATAACACCCTACGCCCTCGGGAAATTACAACCCAAGCGATCGCTAACGACCGTTGTCTGCAACGGCATTGTTCTCCGGTGCTACGATATTTAAAAATGCCGCCTAAACGACGAAGGAAGGAGGAATGATCGGTGGTTTCGATGTTTGCCCGACGCGGAATCGGCGGGGCACGTTATTTTCCAGGTAACGTAACGATAGGGCGATTTAAGCACGAAGCAGAAGAAATTCCATCTCGCCGGGTATTGTAAAAATGGAGAACCAGTTCCGCGAAGACCAATACCACCGCGGTGTATCGGGCAACGTACTATTCATAATATTCCATCACTTGGAAATACCTCATCCATTCCCGCCTTCCCTCGAGCGCCACCATTATCCTTAATTATCCGTAGCCTAGCGACCGTCTGCAACAAAACTCGCTGGGAACGCATCAAACAACGCTGCTTTTCCCGGCCCTTCGCAGCTCGCACGCGGAATATCGAGGATGTCGGTGCCCCCGTCGCCGATAAACCGCGTTTCTAACAGGGCCGTCTTATCCAATAGGCATCGTGGCCACGGTTCTATAGCACGCGAAAAGATATTGGGGCCCACGGAAAAAGTTTTACGGCCTATGAAGACGAGATTAAACCCCCCGAGAAGGTAACCACGACAATTTCGCCTTACGCGGGGTTAAGGGAAAGGGTGGGCAGAGGAGAATCGAATACACGTGTACTTAGAGCCTATCAAAAGAGATTGGAGCATTCGGAAAAATTTTAGAGCCTGCGTAGATAAGATTATACCCCCGAGAGGGTAGCCATGGCAATTTCGCCTTACGTGGGGTTTAGGGAAAGGGTGGGCAGAGGAGAATCGAATGTGTGCGTGCTTAGAGCCTATCAAAAGATGCTGGAGCATTTGGAATTATTTTAGTGCCGGCTCAGATAAGATTAAACCCTTAAGCTATGACAACTTTACCAATTTCACCATATTTTTACCATGTTCCGCGCGTATCTAGAATCTGCGAAGATTAGAACTCTAGAGTCTGCGAGAAATAAAATTAAACTCCCAAGAGTTTAAAGGTGATAAATTAAAAAAATAAATTAAAGTGAGTTTAAGATAAGTTACACCCTTTAAAAAACGTAGCCATGACAGTTTCACAATATATTGAGGTGGTATTCACAGGCATCTGAAACTCTCGTATCTAAAATATACGGGACATTAGATTCTTCGACAAAGTAATACGTCTTCGAAGATAAATTCGAAATCCTCGAGGAAGCAGGTGTGCCTAGAGTCAATAGAGTGATAAGTAGCATTGGAATCAAATCCACAAGGTGCCTGGAGTTTACGGGAAAATTGTAAGCCTGTGAACAAATTTTGAAAACAGGATTAAACTTCCAAAAAGTCGTCCAGGACAGCGAGCATTGTAGATAGCGAAGAGTAGCGAATCAAATGTACGAATATTCAGAGTTTTTGAACGAGTTCTAAAGCTCCCGAAAAATGTTTTCAGTTTACGAAAAGAAAATTGAGAAAAGAAAGTGGCCCATTCAACGACACGCGAGAAGGCTGAAACTGGTGGAATGATAAATCGAATACGCCAAGTACTGCCGAGTAACTATGTGAGCACGCTGCGGCCCTGGTTTCTAAGCATCGATAAATTTCACCGCGTGAGTTCGAGGAATTAGCGTTATTAGATACCCGTTCTATAGATTTATTTACGATCCTAATAACGCATTCGCGAGGATCGCTTTCAAAACGAGCTGATGCGCTTGTTGGAAAGTGACAGAGAAACGCGCTACCACGGCGATGCTCCATGTTACCGCACGAGTGAAGGAATTATCTCGTTTTTCAGAAGACGATGAATGGACGCGAGGAATTTTTATACGAGTCCTAAAAGCTAGTGATAATTACAAACTAAACTCGTAATCTTGTACTTACCGGCATTTCAACGTTTTATTGCGTAGTTTGCGTTTTCAGAGTTACGTTCTCACGGATATTTGCGATACGGTTGTATCGTTTACTTTACATCCTGCCTCTGGATTTGTCTATAATTAATTTTTGAACAAACGAGTCCTGCGAGAGTTAAGCGGCAGTACTTGATTATTTAATTATTATTATTTAACGTAATTATAGACATTTAGCAGTAGAAAGATCTCCACTGTGTAAAAGTTCGTTTTTACTTTTCTCTGCTCATTATCCGCGGAAACGAAATTTTATTGAATCATAGACTCCCTGAATCCGCGCTTGAAAACGTAATCTGCATACTTAACAACGGTCTGGTAAGAGTTATAGTCTGCTTTACGTCCATTCAACGTTTTCTATTTCTTTTAACCAACTCATAAATTTCGAAAAGTCAGCTCAAATTACATAATGTAATTGAATGATATGGCCCGAAAGAAGTTCCGGACATATTTGATTACACCTTCATATATGGATTTCAACATCCACGGAACTGTACTACAACTCAAGAACCACGGTTTGATCCGACGTTATGGCGGAAATAAAACTTTCATCGCGCTATCCACAATTTCTCGCGCGGTCTTAATACCCCAGGGTGGGTTCATTAATAGTGTTCGTTATCTTTCAGCAAATATTCGCAGAAGTTAATTGCGCTCGGGATAGTGCCAGCGAGCACGGTGTTTAGAGTTGCTCAGGTGTTAAAATCTAAATATAAACGAGGCCAATGGCTATCTAAGCTCCACCTCTGGGTGTCATGAGCACCGATACCGCAGCCATAAGCGCCGGATACTCTTAACGATTATTTACAACGTTTCGTTATTCCGGTGTACACCTTTTCCAACAGCTTATTCCCTGTTGCGCGTGAGTTCATTATTCTTAATTATCCGCGACCAGCTGCACGCACGGTTCAACTTCAAACGAAACTGGTTTTTCGGGACACGCGTTTCCGATCTATTCAAATCGATCTCCCGCATGAACGATCTTTTCCGAGCAATCAGATCGATCGATAACAGAAGAAAAATTCGGACACGCGCGTCGACACAGAACGGTATCGCGGTACAATATCGCAACGATGGTTTTCAATTAAAGCGGCATCGCGGCGAACGCGATATTGCATGGATCGATGGTGAAATCATTGGCTAGTTTCTGTTTCGGACGCGTATGAACGTTAATGATCACCTTAGGTGTCGGATCGAATCGGAAAACACAACCCGGTCTTTCCCTAAGATACACTTGTCTTGTTTTTACTGGTGGAACGTCCAGCGTGTAGCTCGCGAATAGAACGGATAGATCGGGTTTATTGCAAGTTCATTCGATTCACTTCTAATGATGCATACTTTGGAACTCTTGTGGTTTCTTTTTCTTGTCGCCGACACAGTTGGCAATCTGTTTTCTCAGACCGGTGCGCCTGCTGAATCTCACTCTGGATTCTAGACGCGTGCGGTCTTCAGCTGTCTCATCTCGTTTCCATGTACCTGACAGCGTTAACGAAAGCTGAGAAATGTTCCTTTGCACTACGTAGAACAGGAAACTCTTCCTATCAATACTGAGACATTTTATTTCCTCGCTCAGCCCATGGGAGACCCAGCAACAAAGCTTTTGAATTTTACCTAACATTTTAAGGTGAAGAGATTTCGCTCCGTAGATTCGCGATAAGGTAGAGTAACCACGTTACCGACTCGTCGGATTAATACCAAGACGGATCTTAAGTCAGTGCAAAAAGGCTTGGATTAAGACCAAGACGGATCTTAAGTCAGTACAAAAAGGTAGTCACGTGACTACCGTTGGCTCTTAAGATGACTCATTGTTTGTGTATTTATCAGGATCATCCGAATGGCTTGTAATCGCTGTGGAAACAGTGTGGCAGGATATATGAAAAATTTGTTATAGACTTTCGACGGAGGCAATCCTTATCGCGTACACAGTTTTCCATCATCCCTGAAGAACTTTTATCTGGATGTTATCGGCGGTATCGCGGGTGATAGCAAAAGTCACGTGACTACCCTTGGCTCTTAACACCAAGTGTAATAATTTAAACTAAATTCGCGACCGATCGAACAATTCTTCCATCGTTTTTTCGGCACCGTTCGTGCAGGTGTAGGCTAAGTTCCGTGAGCGGCGGAAGTGATCTTTGGTCGGCAGCATCCTAAACGATTTCCTCCGACAAGAATCGCCGTGGCGGCGTGCTGGGTGCCGGGGGCTACGGGTTGCATCCCTCGGGAATCCACGGGAGTGTTACCATTAGTTTTCCGCGCGCCAATAAATCTGGCCCCGTGGGATCAGGTAGGCAGTGCCTCGTGGCAGTTCCTTACAGCTCTCGGTATGTCTAGCAGTCGGCTAAAGCTCCTCTCCGATCCGGACGAGAGAAACGCGGCGAGTGTCTTTCTCGCGGTAACGAGCTCCCATGTACCACGTCGGTTACTTTCTAGAAGCGGTCATCCGTTTCCAACGCGCCTTCCGTGGCTGTATGTACCTCCGCGAGGGCTCTGCCTCGAATTATAGGCGGCCGTAACGCTATCCTAGCGCGTACGACACGGACTGACATCGTTCCAGGGTCAAAGGTGGACCACGGGGAATCGGGGGTTGTAATGCACGCTGTTGGACGCACGTCGCGTGCACCGCTAGAAATGACGAGCGAAGGCGTCCTTCCTCCTTTTCCTCCTCCTCCTCCTCCATCCTCGTGAGCACCGGACGATACGCGGGCTTGACGTTTACGTTTTCGCGAGGATTCATGGGCCGGAATTGAGACGTCCGACCGCCCGACAGCCTGCATAACAGAGATTATGGTCCAGAGCTTGTAGCCCGGCGACATGCCTGCTCCGGGCCCGTGTTACGCGCACCGGAACGCAAAAATGCACGCCTGACCCATTGACGCTTATCATTTAGAGCTTGCTCTACGACTTTATCTGCGTTGAACCTGTCGTGACCCTTGGGTCATTCGTAGTTTCGTTCCCTTAATACCATTACGCTGCTGCATATGATAAGAAATACAACGATGAGCTGATCTCTAACATTAGGTTCACGGAGCACCAAAAGTGACTGTTTTCCATTACTTTATAAGAATAACAAGAACATGCTGCCCACATTTTTAAGAATATTTTAACCCTTAACGGGCCAATGCCGCCATATAAGCGGCATGGCACTTTTACTTACTGGGTCAAAGCCGCGTATATGGCGGGAAAAATAAAATTTAAATCATCTTGTTGTCCTATTACTCTGGATACATATTAATAAATTTTCACTAAAATATAAATATTTTCCTTTCTATACTTGATATAAAAATGTTGAGTCCACAGTTTCTCTTCGTATGAAGAATAGCTTGGACCTGGTCGGAAGTAAACTTGAAATACTTCCGGACCGTTAAGGGTTAACCCTTAGTAAGGCGTCACTAAAGATTGCTGTACCATTATTTAAAATATTTTTTACATTATTAAATTTGTTTGTATTCAATAAATTACTAAAAAATTTCACCATTTTCGTATATTCTAGGTCGGAAGAAATGTTTCGTTTTGGGGTTAAATTAGCTTCGAGTGCAAAGGGTTAAAAATAATATATACCCAAAGAAATAAATTTGCCAAATAATTTCTCACGTGTGCATCCGTAGAATCTCAATAATTTAAAATTAAAAATATCAGAGCCCGTCATTTCGACAGGTCCCGTGAACCTAGGTGTCAAGGTGGTATCTTCAGTTTTTATTTGGCTATCAAATCTTACTTTTAATTAAAGTTTACTTTAATGCCGTCAACGTGTCACAGTCGGTCGTCAATTCGAGCTGAAACAACGGTTCATCTCGTTACGGATGAACTTGATACACGACCGAGGAAGTGATAGCACTTTTTCAAGTCGCGTTCGGTTGCTTTCACGATTCAGCGAGGATCTAAATTGCTCTCGCCGACGAGAATCACTGCCGGACGCTGTGGATTCATAGCGTTCGAACGGAACTACTCGCAGGAACTGGCGATCGTGTTGATTTAATGCCCGCGAGTCGGATGAACTCCGAGAAAGTGTGGGAACCCGGGATTTGATCGATGAATCTGAAACGATGATAAAAGTCGTGAGATGATACACGCTGGACGTGTTCAGTGACACGGCAGTTATTCGGTCGAAGCACTCGCGCGGGTCAAGAACACCCGAGTGAATCAGAGATTACGCGCGCACGTAATCTCAGGATTCGTTATGAAATACGGGATCGATAAACGTATATACTCTGCCATTTTGTACAACACGTAATACGGAATCTGTTACGAGACATCGGCAAACATAAATTTCACGTATTACTTGACACTTTCACCGAATCGTTTGCTTGTTTCTGCAAGCTGGTAAACTAATTATTGGTGCTATTCTAAAGCAACGCTAGACGTGATTCAACTGCATGCGATTGTAATAGTGAGCCTATATAACTTTCTAATTTATTATTCAATGGTACAATTTCTATTTTGAAATAACGCTACAAGTATGTTTTAGTTTGTTAAATGAAATACTGTATACTTTTGCGAGAAAGTTTAACATATTTTTCAGTTATTATCTTTTAAGAGTCGTACAGAAATTAAAAACGAGATCGGCTCGCGATGTTGCAACTCAAACGACGGGAGAGACGATTAAATAGTTTAATGTGGCCTGGCACGAAGTCTAATGATAAGAAAACACGCGATAATAAGGCGTTCCAAACGATCCGTAAACTATAACTAGACCCGCTCCTAACATGATTTACATCCCACAGAAAAATACAGTTACCATTAACGAACGGCAAGCAACGACTGCCACGTTAATTCTATTTTCTTCTTTTAGCAAAAGGTGTTAATCTCGGTGGATATTATTTATGAATATTACTATCCTTTTGACAGTCATATATATAAAACCGAGTCGACGCAACGATGCATCGTTCCAGCTTCGGCTATGCAACAAACTTGCCGGATTTACATAACCCAACGCGATCGTTACAGTGTTACAAATTATTCGAGATCATGAACGTCATGCAACGTAGGCAGGCCCCGACATGAAACAAGAGTTTGATCGTTGTCATCCATAATGCATACATCATGTTTAATGCAGGAAAAGGAGAGCGATGCTTTTCATGTAGGACGCGAGCATCCTTCGCGGATCAAAGGTGGAGGCAGCGAAAAGGGAAAAAGGGAAAAAGTGGAGGACGAAGCCTCGAGCGCTGCGAACGAACGATCCCCGGTACACACGTACGCGTGAAAGTGAATTCATGTTCTGATTACGCGTCGACGAGGACACCGAGAGTGGATACCGTGATTTTCTTAATG
Organism: Halictus rubicundus; assembly: GCF_050948215.1. Classification (NCBI taxonomy): domain Eukaryota; kingdom Metazoa; phylum Arthropoda; class Insecta; order Hymenoptera; family Halictidae; genus Halictus; species Halictus rubicundus. The sequence goes on from NC_135152.1 coordinate 9,121,791, forward strand.
GCAGCTTTTCCTGACAAACGTCCCGACGAAAAGAAAGCGACGCGTGTCCTCTTCCTTCCGTTACGGTACGAAACTTTCACGGAAGCCGAGATAACTATATCGATTATCGAATTCGGGCAAACGGTTTGCCAACGGAGCGAGCAACCTGAACGCACGCTATGCTCGTTCGAACGAATCCGTCCGCAATACTTACGAGTTTACCGATAAGTTTCAAGTCGGAAAGATTAAGTGGCAAAAATGCGTGTCGGTTTTCATCGAAACGATTCCGGCTGCCGGTAGAAACTTTCACGATTTCAATAAATACTCCGAGAAAATGTACGAGCTTGTGAATATGTCAAATTCCGCACATTATTTATAAAGATTATAAATAAGTAACCAGTCACCGCGAAATTCTTGCTTGCAACGATTTCCGAGCCGCGCGCGAAACGGAAAGTCGGGAGGCAGAAGTGAAATTGATCATTAAAGACTTACGTATCTCCTCGACATACTTTTCAGATCGGCCGATCTTATCGTTTAGAGCAAAGAGGTTCGCAGTACCTGAAACAAACCAAAAAAAAAAAAAACTTGTCAGATAGGAATCGGTGTGAACAGACGATTTTTAGACGCGTTTTAGACAATCGCGATGAATCTCGATCTGATCTATTCTTTTGTGATCGTGGCTACCTCGGATTTGACATTACAGTAATTAAGAAACACCGGTTCCCGTTATTACCGTCGCTCTCTATTCAATTCTCAACGCGCTTTCGGATGAACGTTACACGTTTCGAAAAGGTTCGTGGTCTTGAGAGTTTTTAATCTACACTTTTGTAATCTTGATTGCACGAACCGTTCGGCAAGCTTGAAATTGTAACGCTGGTTTGTGCTTGAGAAACCTGTTCCGATTTCATGAATAAAGCAACTGCACACGAATTCTACTTGTGCGCAAAATTATATACGTTGGATGAGCGATCATCAGAAAATCGTAGAGGAAAGTTTTGTGTGGCTCAACAGGCTGGATCGTCCGGTAATGCGATTTTTTAAAAAAGTGCATCGGCAAAGTGCAGTTTTAAAGCATAAGCTAAAGCTATGGTTACAAGAGTTTTACAAGACTTGAAAAATCGGTAATTTTTCGGCCACAATCTAGTGACCCCTTAACCCTTTGCACTCGAAGCCATTTTAACTCCAAAACGAAACATTTCTTCCAACCTAGAATATTTCCCTTCTATAGATTTTTTTCAGGTTATACATACAAAAATGGTGCAAGTCAAATATATTTTGAATAATGATACAGCAATTTTTTTTTATTGGCGCCTTGTAGTCGCCATTCGAGTGCTAAGGGTTAATTTTCCGGAGTAGTGTAGGCGGGTGCAGGAAGAAAACTCGTGTTCACAAGGAATAGAAGACAAAGTGTAGAGAAGAAGGGTGCATCCGGTGGCGGGGATGCAGCAGAATAGGAACCCGGCTAGAAAACGAATAACCGTCCGCGAAAACGAGAAGGACGGGTACACGGCGAGTTAGGATCGCCGCTGCCATCACCGCAGAAACAGATGGCTCGCGTAGAGGCCCGGTATTACCATATTCACGAGGCTTCCATCTCGAAGTCAATGTCATGGTCCGATGGAGCCTCCGGGCCTCTGCGAGACCATCTCCGAAACAACCTTGGAGAATGTCAGTGTCAGGGGCCCATCGGCCCCCGGGCGACAACGAAACCAGTTCGCAGTTACGTGGACCACCGTCGTGTTTTGAAACAATATTAATAGCACGGCCGCGAATATTACCGGCACGATGATGATGCCAGAAGACCAGGCGAAATCGAGCTGTGCGAGAACCGAAATGTGTCGGGTACAAGGTGATCGGGCCGGGTCAGGAAGGCCTCGGATCGAGACCAGTCGGTTTCTCAAAAATTTTTGGATTCTCGAATAGGACGGCATTCCCGAGAATTTTCGGCATTATTCTCGGGAACCAGAAACCACTCGATTTCGATTCGATATCGAAATATACCGAAAGTTTGCGAGCTTCGAGTACCCGAAAAGTGAAAAAGTGTCATACTCGTTTGATTGCTAATTTTTGGGATCCTCCGACATTTACCTGAACTTTTCAACAATTTCGGGTACTCGAGCTTCATAAACTTTTGAGACCCGACCCGAGCCCGACATTCCTGGTGTCCGCACACCCTCGGTTCTCACACATCGAAATCGGGCCTCGCGGGGCCCGCTAATGGGGGCCCGTTCCTCTTCTTGCGCCTCGCGGCTCGCGCTATTGCCGCGCAGTATTGCGTGGCGAATCTGGAACACGTCCGTGACTTTTGCGCGTATGGAAATAATGGACAGAATGTAGGCTAACTCGAGATTGCACGGATCATCTTTTTTGTTACGCTGATCGTCGTCGGTTTTTTGCCGAATCAAAGAGAAAGACCACGCGACGAGCTGAAACGGGATCCCCGCTCTACGTGACTTTCATTAGCGCAACGCTCGGGAATATTTCTTCGGTAGATTGGATCTTTATGCGCTTGCGACATGCACAAATATGCAAACCAGAAGAAAGTGATTACGCTCGCCAACGTTCGTAAAATTCGTTTCTACCCAGAGTCTCTTGGTCGGCGAAATAAAGCTCCTTCGATCGCGATCAATAAAGATGCAGATAATCTTTACGCAGATTTTACAGGTTCGTAGACCATAGTGAAAGTAAAATTTATATCATCTGCTAAAAAATTACGGTAAAAATATAGTAAAAATCTCATTAACGTTTGCTATCTGATTGTAAGCTTCGAAATAATTTCCGAAAAATAAGAGTTTGCAGAAAGGTTCGCAGTAAATATAGGCAATTGCAATTCTAAACGATAACAGACTATGATATCTTTAATTTCCCCTTTCCTTACCCCGGTAATTTAAATTTTCTGCTGTTTCATCATTTTCAATTTGCCTGAGCATTATGATGCTTTCTAACAGACGTATTCCTCCGCAGAGTACGAAAATCACTCTAACCAGCGACCGAAAAGTATCCCAATGCGTGTGGAAATATAAAAAGCAAGGTGAAAGGAGGCGCAATAAAAATGTGTCAGATGTGCGTGGCAAAAGAAGTGTGAAGTACAAATTGATCTACACGACCGATCGATCATTGATACAGAATGGTTGCAGGGTAATGGCACTTCTAAAAAAGATCACTGTCCGTCGGTTGGATGGATCGAGCGCGACTGCTTGCGCGTGAACGAGCAACAATCCAGGAACGAATCTGTCGAATCGGTTCAACCGGCGAACAGACTACGGGATTAATGTAACAGACGCGTTGGATTTATCTCACTGGAGCGTTGTTGCGACGATAACAAGCTTAAAAACACAAGGTAGAACAAACGGGTCTGCAGAGTACATTGCGGAGACATGCGCTCAACATTGCGCAAATTCAATCGACGGAGTTGCTCGGCAGAAAAGGCTCGAACTTCTGGAATCATTTCATTTCAGTCTAGTTTAACACTGGTTTACGTAAATATAATCATTGCCCGGTTTGTTCGCTGTTCGACAGTGTCCGTTTATTTGTTATTATCACCTGCGCTTGTAGAACAGACTTGTTCTTCGCTGTAGCGACTCTAACAAGAAAATTCCGGCAACGAAATCACTTTGCCGGTTAGTATTCATTCGTAAGAACATTCCTTTTATCACCACTGCTTGAAACACAATTTTAAAAAATTTTCGCAGTACTGAAGAAATCGAAACTTTCATTTTTATTGTTTTTTCGCATCCCCTGCATTTTTCAAGGTGGACAAGAAATGATAGAACAGGAAAATTATCCCCAAGGAACGTTTGCAATTTAGAAATTTGTTTGAAAGAAAGTTAAGTATTTTTACGGTTAGTTGGTTACTTTTTAATTGTAAATATTCTCCTGCGGAATATTTTCATGGATATAGTTCGTCGTCTAATTGTCCCACTTGCGCGACACTGATTGCAAATTTACATTTCCTCGTCGGCGAGAAGGAAGTCGACTACAGTCGCAGCCTGATTGTCCGCGATTATACTTGCGAGACTTTCTAACACCATTCCTGTGCGAACAATTAAGTTGCGGCGAGCGACGCGATTAAGCAGCCAATATCGTCGGGAATGCGACGGATAAGCGGCGCGCATCGGAAATCGTCGCGAAAATCGGCCAACGACGATCTCTAATTAACGACTCTCTGTCCGCTTTTCCGAACGCAGACACGGGGACTAATAAAGTGAAGAGAACCCCGAGAACTTTCACTAGCGCGGTCGCTCTCACGCGCCGACGTCACGACGCCTTTAACAGATGCGCCGCGACTGCACGCAACTATGCACTTTAATCACGAATAACCCGTGACTCGGCTTTTCTTTGTAGCTGACTAAGTTGCAAACAATTTTCGACGACTCGAAACTCGTTGAGCCAGTGAGAAACGTGAAACTCATTTTACAGTTATTATAATT